>NC_091823.1:115088035-115373035 GCF_038994185.2 Dermacentor albipictus
CTCTTTCCCGTTTCTCTCTCTTTTTGAGAAGTTCCAATCCCATTTCAATATCTTCTCACTGGCCTGATTGGAAATTAGCTCCAATAATTCCGATTTGAGCATTTCCTTGCGTACATCTAGGCCCAGTTCCTCACCAACAATCAACAACTCGTCTCTCAGCAATGTCCTTAACTCCATGACTGCTGCTTTACTGCCTTGATTCTGCTCTCTAAATCTAGCTAGGAAAACACAACCTAGCTAACACACAACAATCTAGCTTCCCTACTGTTCTAAACAGAACAACCACAAAATGAAGCCTAGAGAGTCAAAGCAAAAACCAAGCACTCACCGCAGATACAGCACCATGTCGCAAAGTCCATCTCACCGCTGTCAGCCAGTTGTCAGGATTGGGGGCTCAATCCCATCGTCCGTGGTCCTTTGCCAAGATTGGAGTACGGCATGAATTCGAAGGTAGCTGGCCCATGCCGTCGTCCAACTTATTTACGCTGAGATCGTTGATGAAGTGAAGAACTGCTTCTCATCGAGAACGAGGAAAAGGGTTTATTTACAGAAATTAACTCAGTCTAACATGACTGCTTGAGAAAAAGAGTATTAGTCCAACAGGACTGCATGAGAGAAGTGAACCAGTCTAACATGACTGCTCAAGAGAAGTGTGTCCTCAGCATTCGCACAACCACAGTTTTTATACACTCGATCCGCCGTTCCTACGACGCGGCGACTGTTCGTTTACACATCACCAACTCGCAGCTGCTCTGAAGATCAGTTTACGTACACAAAGGCAACCGCGCTCTGTACACAGAGGCAACCGCGCGGGGTGCCGTTCCGGGAAACTATCGTTGCCGATCGAGCGTCGCTCATTGTTCCGTGCCACTCCGAACCGTGAGAAGCACAAAAATACGTCGTCCCCACGGCGGCTTGTCCAGGCGTGTCAAATCAGCTCCGCGTTGGGGAACTCTGGAATCATTGTCCACGCACCGAACTCATCCCGTCACAATGTCGAAGGGGCTGGAGGAAGGCGGCGGATTCCAGCGCAAAGGCCGCTTCTTTGAACGCCTCCCAGCTGCAGCGACGGAGAGGGAGAGGTGCGCGTCTTGCACCCCTTGTCGTAATCGGGTGGCAAGGTGGCAATCTTGTTGCGCAACTCGCCATTCTTGACAATATTAAGGCAATCTGTTTAGCAGTGAAAAGAAGCTTCCTTCTTTTTGTATGCTGTGAACAAAATTACAATATCTTGTGAAAGGTAGCTGTTGATGGTGTTCAAGGCAGATTTGTAAAATAAACCTTGTGCTCTGGCATGCCAGTCAAATTTGGCTGGTCTGCCGAAAACCATAAGCTAATTTGTAGCAAAACGTTTGTAAAATATGACTTACAGATTTAAATGCACACTGTAGCACATTTATTTGTTCCGATTGTTCAGTGAGCATTAAAACAGTTTAGAGGCAAATCCCAGAGACTGGACTTGAAAATTGAGGATTGAAACTTCCTGCGTGATGTGTGTGCCAGGTAATGCACATGCGCCCAGATTTTGCAGCGAGCACTTTTTGAGTGCAAATCAAAGGTGTCGGTGTTTCCTTTTGCTGCAATTAAATCTGGCTGTACAACAGTTTCCAGGTGGGAAAGAGGGGCTTTGTTCTTTCTTAAGTTTGTTAAAATATTGTTATTAAAACATGCCTTTCATGCTTCTGTAGATAGCTGCCGACCCCATAACGACAATATGGCGCTAGAATTCTTTGAACATGCAACAAATTAAAACCTAATTTATTACAACCAATTCAGAGCACTACCAAAAGGAATGCGGCTTGTGTATACAAGTGTTTCTCTGCACGTTATCAAGAGTTCGCGTCGGCAGTCCTTTAAAGGGACACTGAAGAGAAAAACGATTTCGCCTGTATCAGTAAATTACCTTTCTACAATATCGGAGACACCACTCTTACCACGATAAGACACTTGGTAAGCCAGAAAAAGCGCCATAACGAAAAAGGCAGGTAGCGACACCTCCTTGAAGTTCCCGTACCAGCTCTCTGTGAGGTGTCATGGATCTTGATAGCGTCTTCAAGAGCGTAGCAACGTGAAAATGCAACGCTGATTCATTTGACAATGTTTGCCCGATCTTAGCACACTCTTGAATAAAATGTGTAAATTTCTATGTGCACTAAGTAGAAAAATAACATAGAAATGACACTAAAGCTCCTAAACAAAGTAGAAATGTATTACACACGATTTTTTTTTAGCAAGTGAACTGTGCAAGGGTCTGCTATTATGTGTTGCAATACGCTGGCCAATTTTCTAAAGTCAGCTTTGCCGCTATACGGTCGTGTTTTCTGTTGAAGTATACAAACGCCGCAAAGGCAGTTTCGGCTTTGTATTCAATTGCAATGTGCAGGCAATTCTTAGCTCAGTGTTCCTGGGGAAAAAGATGTGCGTCAGAATTGGGTGAATACTGTAATCGGACATATTCAGTTGCAGTTATTGCTTGAAAATATTCAACGGGCACGCCTAAAATAGAGTTTGCGATGGGAGATGATGCGTGTTCACTGTCCACTAAGCTCTGCCGAGACAGACATTGGCCCTAGAGGGGTCACTATTGGGGTCACCATAGGGGTCTGGTGCGTGCGTGGTGACTGGTCAAGTTCAAGTTATCCGGAGAAAGTGAATTTTAGGATCGAAATAACAACTGTGGGCCCATAGAAATGCATGGACATTGGCTGGAACCTTCGGCAGGAATTAACTGGAGTCGAATTAATAGAAGTCCACTGTATAGAACCATAAGGATTCCTCGTTTTTCTGTCTCTAATTGGCCTTGGTGCGATGTACACTGAACGGAAGCTTCATAGAAGGATCAGTGGTGTACAATGGGCGAGCCCTCCTCCTTCTCTAAAAAACACAGCCAGTTCTTACAACCAATTGGCTGACACGAGCCAAAGCCTTTCCTGCACTGCACAGAATTATTGAGACGGTGGTGTTGGCCAAGCAAGTCAGTTCCGAGTGTTCTTGTTCTTGAAAAATGTTTAACACATTCTTCGCTGCCTAAACAGCATGGAATGCTAAAGGAAGCCGTAGGATGTCGTACAGTGGCATTTGCTTGAGAAAGGCCAAGAATAAAGAACAAGCAATTACTGGACGTCTGGGTGGCCGTGTTACAGCCGAAAGAATTTGCCCATGCTAGTACAAGTCTGATATGATAGTAATGCAGCATCGTCTCCATGACTGAATCCAAATTTTGCACATGCTTCACTCATCGCCACAGAAATGTGGAGAACAGAAAATATGAGTTGGCTAGCGTGTTGGATCCCGCGCCTCGTTGTTCAAACGTAAGCACACAGCACCAGATGCGACCAAAAAAAAAGCTGACAAAATAACTTGCTTACGCAAAAGATAAAAAAATGACAGCACAGGGTGATTTATTTTTGTACCCACTAGCAGCACAAAATCAGTGTTGGTAATTTTTCTTTTACGAATCGCCAGGTCATAACCCAATGCACTCTATTCTTTAGCGAAAAGTTGCAAAGTGATGGTGATGACGTCTTGCTTATTATACTTTATACTATAATAGGTTTAAATTGCCTCCTGCAATGGCACGCGAGTGGTCGGAATGTGAAAAGGGAAAAGCAACCATCTATTTTCTGAAACTGCATCAAATCACAAGGTTGCTCTTTGCCTAGAAAAGCAGCTTAGTTTAGCTCACGAACAACCTCTTCGGTATGTCTTTAGAGTAGCGACAAATTGAGGCCCATATATCCCTCTTGGGATTTAACTTAGCCAAAGTCCCGCATAACTTTAGCCGGGCAATCTGCTGGCTATTTACATCACCAAGACTCTAAACAGACAAGGTTGTTTAGGTGACTGAAAACTAGCCATCAACATTACAGGAAACATTAGGCTAGGCGTGTTTCTATGAGCTGTAAAAAAACACATCACCACTGGGCACAGGTAGCACTAGATGTCCCGCTGAACTATGAAAAGTTGAGTGAAGACAGGTGTCCCTGGAAAAAGCGCCTCATTTCGTCGAGGCCGTCCTGTATTCACGACCTTAATTTCCAGCAGACAGAAAGTGGCATGCATGGAAGGAAATTGAATACACACAGCTTGGACACGAGGTTGTAGGAAAAAAAAAATCTCATTTTACTTTGGCTTTGCCTTGTGACACTGCACATAAATAGGTATCACATTGAGCACAATTGTCGCATTGAGACAGTCCTGAAAGGGTGCTGCGGTAGCAGAGTGCACATGGCAAGATAAATGCAGTAATCGTGGATTGTCATTGTGCGAGTCTGTGGCATAATACGTTGAGGCATCTTTCCACAGGGCTTCCCCCTTCTACAAAACGAGGTAGTAAAGAGAAGTGAGAAGGCCAATGCATTGGTGTGCCAGTCTTGTGTGCTGTAAATTTGTACCATTAAAGACAAAAAATGCAAGAAAGGGAAAGATGGTGGAATGCTGCAGGCTTTTAAACAACATGCATTGCATTTTGGCAAGCATCAGTAATACTGCTTTTTTTTCTTTTTTTCTAATACTGATCTTATTGAAATCCATACTTCTTGATCGAGGTAGACTGAGAGCATCTCTCTAGTTCCTCTGCTGTGAAAGGAATCTGAAAGAGCAGCTTGGCACAGAGTTCCTGTTGGTCCTGAAGCCCCTCCCTGTAGTACACCGAGATCGCGTCAGTACTATGAACAGTATATACACACACGGTTGCACATTCACTCCGTTATGTACACTATGTACATGGCATGCTCTTGGGTGATACAGCTGTACAGAAAACTTCCTGCCTGTGGTCATGGGATGCTTTACAGTGCAATGGTTTGTACAGTGCAATGGTCGGGTTGTTCTTCACGGAAGCCAGATGAGAGACGGCAGGAAGCTTTGCAGAGAGCCTGTCAGCATACGCGCCACATAACGGCATCCGTGCAACTCCGTGGGAGCTAATGTTATGCAATAGTGGGAGGATTGCCTCGGCAAGTGCCCTTTAAATACTTATCAAGTGCCATTAATTTAAAAGGAAAGCCACAAATGTCGGCCCGTTAAGTGGCCACGCTTGTAACGGGCAGAGTGATGTGGACGAAATGACCATAGCGATCAATGGTCAGGCCTTGCGCATAAGGTATTCCAAATTCTAGCCCTTTTGATGGCAGGGCCACAACTTTTGACAATTCGACAAGCGCAAGGCTGTCACTTTAGCACTTTTACATTATGCGCAGTTATGTGAGGAGGCAGAAGGACACTGGCAGACTCTCTGCAGGCCACCTATAAAGGCACTAAAAACAAGGCAGACTATCGTCTGCACGTCACATGTAAAGGCACTAAGAATAATAAGAATAAAAATTGCCAGCTATATAAAAAAATAAACACTTCAAAAACTCGCGAGGAGTTTGCCAGATGCACGCAAGCACACACACGTCGCCAATCAGCCACCCCTCCGAGCAATCGAGACTTTCACTGCGGGTCCCATGTGAAGCTGTACAGCGGGACACGGCGGTGAAGTCAGATGCAGGGGACACGGTCATAAGCGGCGCAGTTGACGCTTGGAGTACTTGCTGCCTATGATGTTCTTTTGCGTTCGCGAGCTGATGACTTGCCCGCTGTGGGCCACGCAAGGCTTGGGCAAGTGGCTGTCCCTGCGGCATTTGGGGCAGAACTCGTAGCCGCACTTGCAAAGGGCAACCGTGCCGGCGGCCGTCACCCGGCTCGGGTACTGGCAGACGGGACAGGGCCAGAGCCACTCGCCTTCCTGGAGATTCTTGGCCTCCTGAAATGTTGGGAGACGTTCGTTTGATTTCTCACATTTCCTTGTCTGTTTAGCAAGACCACTTTTAAGAGGCTTCCATGCTGCTTCTACTCTGCCGAGCGATTCTGCCAGCAATTAACCCTTTCGTATAGCAGGAAATGGCAAAAGTTGTCCTACGTTTCCCAGGAATGTCGTGCGCACGCGAGTCACGTTTACAGTGCAAGCATCCAAGCACCCGAAAATAAAGAGAGGTCACCTAGGGTCAAAAACCACAACTCTTTTGTTCCTCAAGCTCCTGCCAAGCCGAGAAAAATCAGTCCTATTTGTTTTCAACCTGAATGAGTAGTAAAATGGCAATATGCCACCAACTCTGGCCCTGTAGCTGTAGCTTTGTAGTAAACACATGCACAGTCTACACACGTGTAAGCATGCGTCACGTGCGATACAGAAGCGTCCCTTGTTTACATGTTTATCTAGCAACACTACAGGCTTACTCGAGAAAAGAAAAAAAAAAAAAAGACAATCTTATGAGCCAAAGTGGTGGGGGCCTCTGGATTAATTTTGATCAGCTGGGGTTTTTTAATGTGTGTTAAAACCTAAGGACAAGCGCTTTTGCATGTCGCACACATCGAAATGGGGGTGAAACGTCCATGGCTCGAATCAAACTCATGACTTCAATAGCAGGTGGCAGATGGCGATACTTGCAAACAATTCTGCTGCAGGATAACCATGGTTGTTGCCCATATGTACCAGTTCATGAGCAAATGAATGCGCGGGAAATATAATTCTCTTACAATAGTTCCTATTCGTTAAATAAGCGTGTCTCGCCTGAGGCAGCCTACGAATTTGCTGTTTAGATTAATGTACAGCAACTTATATTTGTATACCCTCACCACATTTAGGCTTCTTAAGAAATGATATACAGTGCTGCAGTATATTGCACTGAGCTGCTTCAATTAATGCTAAACTGCATGCATCTCGTGACGTGCTGTACCATTATTTCATCGCCATCGTTGTGGTGCACCAGATGCAATCACCCTTCCTTTGTTTCTATATTTACAGGCTTTTTGGTTGACCTGGCATCCAGTTCTAAATGGCATTAGATGCATCAAATGATGCGCATAAACCTTTCGATGCTAGGCTTTGCGGAACCGTTATATTTTTGTGTGTGTGTGTGTGTGTGAAATTAGAAATATTCGGTATTCGAAGGTGGCTTTCCTGTAATATTTGCATGCTGGTTTTGGTATGTAAAACTCCCAGAATTCAATTAATTAATGCAATTAAATTATTATCGGCTCACAGCAATGCCTTGCTCACCTTTATGTGCAAGTCCAGCCTTGATCTTGTTTCCATAGCCTTCTCGGCTTGCCCAGTCGAATTTTGCACCTCCGCTTGAGCATTGTGAACTGTTAGAGGAGGAGCATTCGACGGCTCCTTCCTGGATGGCTTGCGATTGTGCATGTTTTCCTGCGCAATTGGAGTAGCACATCATACAGCTGCACTTGTGGACAGAGTGACGAGGTGCTATGTATATCTATCTGGGTCCACAAGTGGACGGCCCCCTCAAAGGAAGCACAAATTAGGGGCACAGTTTCCTTAAAACGACACCAGAGAGAAATATTGAGCAGAGTTAGATCGACAGATTATTCCTCTAAAAGTCTGTTATCGTTTTCTGTGTGCCAATATGCAACTTTTTGTTGCACCACTACCGCCACCGAAGGTCCGGTTGGTGCTACTCAATTTGACTCGCCTGCGCTAAAATGGACGAGTTGACGTAATCCCCACGTGACTTCTCTCTCTGCCACTCTGCGAATCAGCCATTGCCGACGTCGCACGAGAACTAGCATAGTCCAGAATAGGTGTGCCACCACGATTTTTCATTTTCCTCATTTTCTTGCTGGCGAAAGCTCTGCGCTCGCTACGAATGACAAATTTGTTATCAGAGAAGCCTGGTCTTTCAATCTAGCTCAACTGTGCTTTTGATGCTGTTCAGCCCACTCACAAAGCATATTTAGAGTAAAGAATGATTGAAAACAAAACAAACCAAAATTGCTCGACTGAGTAAGAAACAGTTTGTAGGTCACATTTCCTCACGCATCTTAAGGGCCGGCTAAATATATTGTACATAATGTTGAGCCTTAATGTGACGAAGATGGATAAAATGCATTATTGGATATAACAAAGTAAATATAATTTTTTTATGATATCAGTGTGCACATTTATGACAAATCTCGGATACACCTAAGGTATTTTTGTGACGGTTGCAACTCCATTATAACAATATTTAACTGTGTTGGTGAAATAAACTTCAAAACTGGTCAATGTGAATGATTGCAATGCGACCTCACAATAAGCAAGAATTGCAATAGCTTTAAAGGTTCTTTTAAATTTATAACGAGAGTTATGTATTTAAATGAATGGCAGTGAGTGCCAGTACAGTTGTAGGCCATGCAAAAAGACTTGCAAAGGGATGAATTGCCATGCTCTGGAAAGTGGCCAATAACACTGCGAAAGAAAGTACTGCACGCAACTGCAGGATTTCACAAATGACAGCATAAAAGATAAGCCCAAACTTTTTGTTAGGAAAGAGCGGGAATGCTAACTCCACACTGTACTCAAAGGTTGCAGCATTCCACAAAAAGAACCTTGAGGCATTGAAGGAAACTGATTAACAGCCTTGCTCAAGGTGGGGCTGTCTATACTGCTTGTCATGTGTGCCACCAGGCTTTGTACTGCGCATGGTGAACGAGCTGTGCGTTTGTAATCATAAGCCGTGCGTGCAGAGCATGTTGGTTTCACTAACCCTGGACGACTCCCACTGCTCCTGTCTCTTCTTGATGTACTCCGTAAAGCGGAGCGCTTGCTCAGGTATGGACAGGCACTGCTTGCGCCATTCCGAGCTGACGCGGCAGGCGCTAGCCAGCTCCTGCGGGGACAGGTAGCCCAGTATCTTGCACATGACCGGCCGGAAACCCTTGAGCTTCCTGAGGATGTCCACACGAGGCAGCGGGCTTTCCTTCGGAAGGCACGGCAACTGGGTCATGGGGTTGCTGCAGTTGTCGAGGTGAAAAAATGTGTACACGAGAGGTTTAAAGGAATGCCGACATATTTTAGAAGTTGTAGAGACTCGAATGCGCACTTTGCACATAAAAGGATCACACCTGGTAAGTACTAAAGAACACTGGAAATTTAAGATATTTTAAATGAACATTAAGATTGCCTCAAAATGCCAGTTCCGGCATCATCAACGTTATCGTGATGTCGTGGCAAAGCAAAATTGGTTAGCATTAGCAATAAGGTTACGATTGCAGTGTTGCATACTGCAGTGGTTTTGTGAATAGGCCTGACAGTGACGGTAATAACTACGACACAGCACTCATTGTGTCTGTAAAATGTACGTTCACAACGTCTTACAATTGTCTCCGACAAAGAAGTGGTGCTACGCATGGGAATGCCAGCTGGGTACCTTCTTGGCCTTTCTCGGCGAGCAATGACATGCTGAAGTGCCTGGCAAGCCGCGGTTTGTCTGTCAAAGTGATTCGGTCTTTGCAAAAACATCATCGTGGCCTGCATCACGGCCAGTTGTCTTCCGTCTCGTCATTGGATGAAATGACCGGGTTCATATGCCATATGCTGGCACTCCCATGTTGTGACAGCCCTGCCTAAGTCGTCGCATGGGTGGGACTGCCAGATTTTTTTTTTCTAGGCGACACTGTAAGAGAACCTAATTGTGTGGTTTAATGTCCCAAAACTACACAGTGGCTTATAAGGGTTGCTGCAGCGGAGGGCTTCAGATTAATTTTGATTACCCTCCTTTCTTTTTTTTAAACATGCACCCAGAGCATGGCACACAGGCATCTTTACATTCTGCCTCCTTTGGAATGCAGCTGCGATAACCGGGACTCGAACCTTTGACCTTGCGCTGCCGAGCACAATTGTAGAAAACTTGCATACGTGTTAGTACACACAAGAGGAGGGACGTGGGTGCCTGGAGAATCTGAAGTTTTACTGTCTTTGGTTAGAAATAATAGACTGCAATAAGGCAGCTGCTGCCTGTAGGTATGTAAAGTGCCATTGGCTGTGTTGTTTGCTTACCTGTACGGCACGATGGAACAGATGCCTTCGCTGTCATCTTCGCTTACGAGTGCAGACGAGGTGCTGAAAGTGCAGCTGCGGTATGAGGACTGGCCGTCTGAGCCAAAGTACCCGCTCTCCGGGGACCACGCAGTGGAGATGGGTGTGGACTGGAGCACGCGGGGAGTCTCGTGCACCGCTAGGAAAGAGGTGGACCTCGCCGGTGTGTGCGCCATCTTTGGGACAGAAATAGAAGACAGTTGAGGGGGGGAAGATGACTCATGAACTGCGAATTTACTGCCGTGATTCCAGAAATGACCCCCCTTAAAAACACTATAAGGGCCAGTCCGTGCCAAGTGACCCAGGTGTGACACTCGACCATCGCAGCTTTTACCGGTAATAATGCTCTTGCCTTTTCACCGTACCGCACAGAAGATTTGGGAGAAATAATTTTGGCAAATTTTTTTTTCTCGGTCCTGTGATGCCCTCTCAAAATTTGCTCAATTTTATGAAAGTGTGTGTCATAGAAAAGTTTATTGAATTAGAAATTTATTGGTGAGCATTTATTGGTTCTAGCCCTCTGGAGTTCATGCTACTGAGGTTTGTTGGGCACCGGTGGCAATGGATAACAGCCACCCTCGGGAGGAGGTTAACAGTCCAAATCATGGTTTCTTATTAAATTGCAAAGGCTAACACATGGGAACGAGCAAAAGGAATTGGTATAGCCTCACACTTAGAATGGGGCATGTCCACAAGCACTTATGACAAAATAAGGCTAGCTAGCACTTTTAAGGCTGCTTCACTTGGCACATGTAGTGGTATATACGCTGCACTAACATCCAAATTGCATAAGTTAAATAACTGTGAAACTCATGGATAGATATTTATCAATAAGCTGATAACTGGAGTAGAACGACTGCAGAACGCACATATGTTCGATATGAGCAATGTCGTTAAAGTACATAATTATGAGTGTGGCACTGTCCACAGTAATTAAGCGCAATTTAAATGAATATAAAGCAATGCTTCTAACGCCTCGTGTAAGGTGGGAATCTCCTTCGCAGTGAGAGAGTACCACATCGGTGCAATTTGAAAGAAGCATCGTTTGTGTGGACATGACCAACTTCGCGTTGTCGTAGTACTTGGGCCGATAGTGCCAGCATTTAGCCGGTTGCCTCTCGAAAAAAAAAAGAAGCATGAAGAAAAAAATATTTTGCATTCACGAAACGGTAGGGAAAACTCACGAGGCCACTAACTTTCGTGCGCGCGCTTTACACGTACAAAAAAAAAAAAAACCCTCGAAATTGCCAGCTGAATAACCGTACCTCTATGTTACAAGTTGCACTGGTAACGGTTTGCATCGGCCATGCTGATTTCACGCGCACAGCAGGCTTTCGGTAGTCGGCGTAGCAGACGTGCAAGCAGACGGGGAAGAAAAAAAAAATCTGCAGAATAGTTATTTCCCGCGGCCTAAACACAAAAACTGACGCATTGGCAGCGTTGAGAGGTTGGTTACTACAACGAACCAGCTTTCGGTGATACGTTGATGAACCCCGATCGGATCGTTGAGTGGAAGCCAAGTCGAAGTGTCGTGGCGTCGCTGTAGGAACGGGGAGGGCCGTCAAACTTCCGAGGTATCGGCAACCGCCGCTTAAAAAAAAAAAAAATAATCACACCCGTTTCGCGCGAAGCGACCGGCAAAAAAAACAAGGCACCGTTCACTTCGCCAGTTGCATAGGCCTCGCGCAGTCCTACTAGAGTTCGTTCGAATTCGCCAGGCGCACAGTGGAGCGCCCTCCACAGTCGCGACCCATTCCACGCAGGTCACGCGCTGCGCCGGAGCTCGCGGTGTTTCGCAGCGTCGCACCAAACTATCGGGGGAAAAAGAATCTGCAACAATTAGCCGTCGATGTCCGTTAACAAGGCACCTTGGACGCGGCAAGAAGACTGTGATAGCGAAGTTTTCCCGCAAAAACATACGTCATGCCGGTAGCCCGCCCGCGCCAACCTCACGTCACAGGTGCGGCGCGCTAACACCGGTTGAGCCGTGGTCTGGCGCCCTTTTTGTCACTCCTTACATCAACCGCAACTATGAACTCGCTGGGAAAGACCAACAGGTGAGCTATCGGCATTCATTCTTACCTTTGTGAACGACACCGAACGGGCGATGCAACGGGAACAAGCGAGGCGAGGCGACTATGCCGACCACATCACAACGGCTGTCATGTGCAAAATCTGGCCTCCCGTTTCAAACACACGCGGGACATTCAATTTGATCAGCTGCGACCAATCAGCGTTTAGCGGGTGCTCAAAACCCGGCGCAAAAGAATAATTTTTTGTTTTTGATTAAGTAAACTATCACCTGTCGAGGTTTTATTGGTAAATAATGATTTAGTTTCTCATTTCTGGAAAGTAGCTGCACGTTTTCATTTTATCAGATTTTTTTCGCTATTGTCAAAACGGTAGTTATTGTCGTTTCGCACGACAGATTAGCAAGTAATGGCGGCCGCGTGATGTTTCTTGTTGATACACGTTGACGGCTCCGTTAGTCACGCCGCTTAATCGCATCTGACCGCTTTTTTTCCCCTAGAAAAAAAAAACGAAGAAAATAATCTGGTGAGCATTTGTTAAGCATTTTTAGTCGTAGACCAACTGATAAGTGGCGCGGCCACTTATCAATTGCTTATCAATTTTTAGCCGGCGCGACAGCTCATCGCCAACTTGCACGTTGTTTCGCTCGCACGGCTTGTGTTCCTTCGCCGGTCCACTGTAATATCATTTTCGAACATTTTAAGCGTGTGTGCGGTAATTGTTTGTTTGTTTATGCTGCGTAATTAGCAATGAGTCTTAGTTGCGCTTTGTTTTTAAGGTGACATTGTGATCGATTGCCTCGTGAAGGGCTGTGCCAACGCATAGTTGCACATTTCGCTGCGTTTGCGCTGCTGAAAGAGAATTTAGTTTTCCAGGACACTGTGCATTCAAGTGTGTATCGGGGTCGCAGAGTGAAAACATGGCGACATAAGAAGCGATCAGCGTGATCAATGTCTGCAAATTCGTCAGCGTGCTAAACTTGGGAGCCGCAAAGAAGTGCTACCTCCCGACCGCATTTGTGATATAGCAAGGAAACCAGTCTGAAATTAAGCAGTTTCGAAAGCCGGGCTATTTGTTTGTAACGCGCATTCTTGAACCGCAGCGCAAAGAACAGTGCAACACAAAGGCACCGCATGTGCCGATTACAACCACATTGCTGCCGGTACCGTTTTTTTTTTTTTGGGGGGGGGGGGATGGATTCGTTTATGTTTTGTGTAGGGATCATGCGCAATCGCCAAAGCAAGTGGCTTGTGAAATCGTGTTGCTTTGTTTGTCTGAGGGCTGCTCATCTACACTGGAGCTGCGCTCTCGTGGTGCTCCATTGCGTAGAACGGAAATAGAGCGCCTATGCGTGCTATAAAGATATGCGCGCCGTGAATTCGACGAGGCTGTGTTTAACCAAAAACTCGTGCCCGGACATTCTGCCGTTCGACCTCCTTCATTTGCGGTGGTCTTGAATATAATGATTACGATGCTGCAGGACGCATATAGGCGCCTTGTCACATTTTTCGATAGCTTTCATGCTTGACAATGGTAACCATGTGCCTTTTTGCAGACACATTTCATGCAAAACCAGGCTGGAGCGCATGATTCACATTTAGAGACGCGTGAATTAGGTTGTAGACTATGCCTTACTCTCTTGGTGTTAGCCTTCCACATTCCTAATGCATTGGTATAGTAGAATGTACAGCGGCGTGAGATGCTGCATTTGGAAGTGAAAACGAACAGTTCAAAAAACGCAAGCACACGAAAAAGCAGACTTATACAAGTGCTCGCTTTTACTGGAACAACACGCAAATTTATGCAAATTTATAGTTAGAAGCATCGGCAATAGGAAGGCTTCTCACAATGGTCAATGTTAAGCTGCTCATTTTGTCAGTCAATCTAGCCTAACAGCTTAGTGTCTGCTTCCTGGATTCCATAAAGGTTGTTTTGGAGCACTGGAATATGGCTGCTTGTAAGCCAAAGGCTCCCTGGCGCTGTCTGTGGATCGTGTTGTGTGCGCAACCAACATTGACTCTTGTTGTTGACTGTGATCTGTTTTCGCGAACTTTTGGAGAGGCAGATCGCTTTTAAGGAAAAAAGGGTTACCATTGTGACTAATGACCATTGTTGGATTACCATTGTGGCTGATGGCCATTGTAGTTAGCCTCCACTGCGAGATGACTCCCAACAAGAGACTATTTACAAAAATCTGTGCAGCCCTGCAAGGCTGTTTTTCAACTAAGAACTCTTGTCCACGGCCTCCATTTTTCCTATTAAGTGCTGGCCCTCCCCTCTCTGTAGGAAGGATGCATGAGCACGAAGGCTCCAAGAATTATTTTTAAAATGTAGTCATTGTTTTCACGCACCGACCTATTGTTGCCTATACGACCTGGTGTTGGGTTTGGGTGGTGATCTTCAGAATTGAACGTGTGCAGAAGGGTCACTTGGAGATTATAATCATGTGTTACTCTTAGAACTTTTATATAGATTAGTAAACATACACTATCTTGCTGGAACATTCGTTGACCTCAATCCATTAGACACGGATTTGAACTTCTCTCATTAACTATTTAGCAGCTGTCCTGGCGTATCTTGTGTTTTTCGTGCTTGTTCCACTTGATGTGCCATTGTAACCTGGAAAGTTTGGCCAATAAATATACACTATCTGCTCATAGCGTCAGAAAAAATGTATTTAAGCATGTTGGCTGCAGTATGCAGATTGACAAAAACGAAAAGACTCCTTGTGTGGCCAACAAAGCACTACAAAGTGATTGCTTGCCTTCCAGACTTCGTGACGGAATGCTACGTCAGTTTCTTACCATGAAGATTGGCTACATACACATTCAATCCATAAAACACATGGATTGCAAATCGTTTGTATTGTTTGTTAAGTGGTATTCACTCGGGAAAGCTCTCAAGGTAAAGGGGAGCATGCCATGAGCTGTTACTTGCGCACACGGACTGCAGGGATTAAAAGATGTGAATGTTGGCAGACGGTTTTAGTGGCCTACACTCTCCAACACCGAGCGTATGAGCAGGTGTGGATAGGATGTATCAAAGACGCGGAAATTGCTCCACGAATGAGTAGAAAAGAGTCACTGAGTTTTGACATGTTTGTGCCATTGAAAGACACAGCAAACAAGACCACTGGGCACCTAAGAAGGCAGCGGCAATTTGGATGCTGCTTCTATACTGCCAGTGAGTGCAGTGTGATAGGTTGCGAGACTATTCTGAAACATCCCTGCTTTCTTACCCGCCAAGAGGGGATGTTTTGTACTGGCGCAGCAAAATGTCTCCCATACCTTGGCAATGTCTAAGTCAGCACCTTGTCTCCAAAAAGTGTTGCATCACGTGGTGTGCACTCCTTATTGCGAAGTGAGGGATTTTGCTCTTATGCAAATGCTACTTTACAGTCCTGATTATGCCTAAAAAGAGGCTTTAGGTGCCGGTGCTAGCTGCCTATGACCCACATCTTTAGTGCCTGTAGATCCGGTCTTTAGTGATTACCTTTTAGTTAACATTGTTTGATCGCCATCATTCGTGCTGTGTGCTGTCACTGTCTTGTTCCCCAGCACCGATAATCGCACTTTGAAGCACGACTTATGTTTTGACACTTCTGTGCAGTGAAGGAACTGTTGCTGTTTGAGCCATGGAGGCTGCACCAAAGGATCAGGCACAGCCTGTGAAGGCACCTATGATCTACATATGTGGTGGTATGTGAAGCTCTTTAGCTGTAAGCATGTGTGTTTTATGCGATGTGGATCGGTGCTATTGCTCCTTGTGTGCACAGATTTTGAAAGATGACAAAAGCCACACAGGCAGTTAGTTCTTTTCATCCTTGCTTTGAAAAGTCTCAAGTTATAACAGTTTGACTGCAGTACTTTTGTGAAAATGAAGTCTTTCTTAGTGAGTTACCATTGCTTTTCTGTATTGGCTATGTTTAAAGCCTCTTCCCTCGGGGTCCGATCCCAGGCAAAGTGCAGCCTAAAAATGTGGGCTGATATCTGCTATGTGTATGTGCCCCTGAGACCACTGATTGTCGTGATGCTCTGGAAGCACACACATGTGCATGTACACACGCACAAAACGTACATAAAATTGTTTGATGGCAGCATTTGGACAGAGGACCCCTAGCACAGCAGCCAGATGCACCAACCATTAGGCCAGGGCATGCATGCCTCAGCAGGCAGAATCCTCTTATTTCAGCATCCTTAAGCACCCTTACTTATTTCCTGTGTGCAAGCCAGCACGTTGAGGTGCTTGGTGCCATTTCATTGCAATATCAATTATATGAATCTTCCATGCAATTTTTTGGCATCACCAATAACTACATGAAAAAATACTGATTTGTTCAGTTTTGATACATTTTTGAAGAAGATTACTCACACTGACTGTTCAGTTTTCCTTTGCGTCTGAATTCGAACACCAGGTGGCAAAAGATGTCTAGGTGTGTTTGTCTTCCAATCGCACAGACTGGTGAACAAAAGCTTTATTCAAGGACGCTCTAGTGAGATAACTTTGCTTGCTGAATTACCGTATTTACTCGCATAATGATCGCACTCGCGTAATGATCGCACCCCTGAATTTTGTCGTCAAAATTCGATTTTTTTTATTTCCCGTGTAATGATCGCACCCCGAACTTGCCGCAGCGATATGTCGTGTGCCAAGTCTAGCTAATAATGATCGCGCTTACAATCTGTCGAATGCTACGCCAACGACTCGTCTGCACGCACCCAACATTCTTAAGCAGATGCCTCATTTCATTACTTTCATCACTTTCCGATCTTCCATGACAAAAAGAGGTACAACCTAACTTGCCTTTATTATGGGTAGGCTTTATAATGGTTGTGGTCAACAAAAGCAAAATAGGCGCCTTTCGATTCTTTTCATCTGCACTCGTGAGCACGCAACAAATCGCGCGCGGCAATGATAGTAGCCACGTTTACACGGAGACGTTAAATGTGTACCCTATTCATACACCGACGCTTGTAACACAGCTAAGATATTCGCCCACCTTTAGCGGAAACGTGCCGTGTTAGGATAGTAGTGAAGACAGATGCCGCAGTTTCCGCAGCACACCGGCCATGCGTTTCTGTCACTGTCAGCTAAGTGCGCCCGTCTGTTTCTGTCCCCTCAAAGTGGACATGGCTACGTTATAGCCGCAGATTTGTTGATATTAACGATATTATTCATCACTGATACGGAAGAAACTGTTTCAATGCACGTAATGTACTCACGAGAAGAAAAAAAAATCGCATTCGGCGCATTCGGCTTGCTCTGCCGGCCGCCATTTTTGTTTTGGTGTCCCGCACCCGCATCCCGCAGCAAACGCGGGACGAAAAAAAATTTTCTTTTTTGCGGGAAATTTAACCCGCGTAATGATCGCACCCCTGAATTTGCGTCAATTTTTCTGGCGAAAAAAGTGCGATCATTATGCGAGTAAATACGGTAGTTGTAACACAGCCTATGCAGACCCTGCGAGCTTGTGCCATAGTTTTCCCACACATAACAGCCATGCTAGCACCTGCTGGGGCGGCATCTCTGCAGCGAAGCACCGGGTCCCTTGCATCGTGCAAACATGCCTCCACGTGTTCTAAGAACGCCTGTTGAGAGGCTCCAGTGAAGCACCAATTGCGCTGAGGCAGGGCAGGCCCGTATACGCGCCAAGACCACTGTATAGTCCAGGCACAGCAACAATGTCCTGCAGCATTTGCGGTGCACGCTGCAGCTCAACACTAGGAGTGCTCAGGTGCGGTGCTGCAGAAACAGGAGCCAAAGTCTAAGCGACAAAGTCAACAAGACTCTGCAGTGCAAAAGCTTGAAGCAGACGCACATTGTGCCCTCTGTGAGCATGCCGCAGTATGGGAACACAAAACCAATGCAAGGCAACAACGGCGACAAGACCTTGTGGTTTTAATTGATGCTGCTTTTAGTCACCGATTCCTCTGTTCATGTGAGTCAGTGCATGCCACACCACGCATGTTTACTTAGCCAGAATATGTTTACTGCGATTCACACTGGCACTAAAGCTACGAGCCTTGGTGTAACATCCCAGCATGCTACTATCGCATTCATTGCTTTGGCCTTACAGTGAAACTATGGTTTTTCAAATAAATAAATCAGTAAAATTGTCCTACGGACAAATTCGAACAGAGGCGCTTTAGCACAGAAGCGGAACACTGTAACCGTTACACTGTAAACGCTTTTCTCCCACAGCAGCGCTTCTTGTAATCAGGTCGTAGTTTTGGTGCGTAAAACCCTGGATATTATTTAAATGTCGTTAACATATCACGCATCAAAATGTGTGCTGATCCCGAAGAGTGCACTCAGAAAATTTAAGAGTCAGATGCCCCTCTTACTCCCCTCACGCAAGGGGTGACGCGATAAAGTGTGATGTGCACTAACTTTGCCCCTATCTTGTCCCAAACTCGTTCAGGAAGACTGTCTCTCATCGATTTCAACTGGAGGCTGAGCCGCCTTCCATCTCTTTATTGAGAAAGTTTAGCTGCTTAACATACTGAATGAAGTGAATGTAAAAGGCTTTAATTGATGCACTTCAACAAGTTGCCGTTAAACAGTTTGGTGGGCTTCTGTGTCCCCTTCAGGCGCTGTCTGTACAATTGTGCATGCCAAAATAGGGTATCAAAAGCTATAGCAGTGATGGAAATAAGGATATTAAAATGCATCCTGAAACACTTCCAAGTGGACCAGTGCTGCAAGTTAAAGTAATATTCATAACGTGTTTTAGTAAAATGAATCTGAGGATAGCCAACGAGGTGTTTGCTCATGGTGTCAGTATGTCATCATTTAGCGGGTTCTCTTCTTTCATATCGTTTCACGATGTTTCATCAGGCATGTGTTTCAAGTGCCTGGATACATAGTTTCCAGGTATACAAAGCACGAAATAGTTCATGTCCTCACATCCCTGTAGAGTTCTTGCATGGAGTCCACATTCTGTAAACTTGATGAAACTCACTGAACAATTTAAAATTCCTAACCTTTTCTGGTGCTAGAAAAGTGGCAAAACTAAAATCTTCGAAGTACAGAATTAATTAGTGCTGACGAGGACATACTTCTTGATGTTACACACACAAACAATCGGAACAATCGAAAGAGAAATTAGGATGGCCAAATTACATGTAATGTGATATTTAATGTGAATACTCATAATTTTGTCTTGTTTACTATATTCCATGCTGCTTTCTTTAGAGAGAGGGTCTGTGCTTGCACACTGTGGCAGTGGGGAATAGCAGGCATAACAAGTGTATTTCTTCACTGAACCCAGCGACATTGTTTTAAAAGGTTAGGCTTATTTAGCTAGCCTGATTGAAATCAAAACCGTTGTTCACAGGGTAGAATTCACTGAAAACTGAGCTTTCACCAGTGCACAAAGGACTATTTGCAGATTGTTCGATGCAAACCAGCTCTTCTTTGGTTTTCTATGCAGAGTGCCATCAGGAGAACGAGATTCGTCCAAGAGATCCCATTCGTTGCAGGGAGTGTGGCTACAGGATCATGTACAAGAAACGCACCAAGCGTTGTATCCTTGCATGCTTGTCCATTATTGTTGCTTTTCAGTTTGATATGTACAGTAAAACCTCATTAATACGTAGTTGGCAGGGACATGGGAAAAATACATACTAACCGGTTATATGCCTTAACCGAAAATCACGAATTAGCCATGACTTACCTTTCAAAAGTGAAGAGAATGTCATGGGTAGTAATGTTCACAATGCACAGCTTGCTTTATTCTGAAGCAATACACCAAAAGTTAGTCAGTTTCAGTTGCCACCGCAGAGGCCTTGCAGCAACAACAGCATCCTCAAATTCCGAGAGACCTCGGGCTAGCTTTGCCGTGAGGCCTTTCTCCTGGACAAATGCCCTCATCACAGCCATGGCATCAGCAACTTCCGTCAGAGTTTGTCCACCTTGACATCGTCATAGTTCTCGACATCTTTAACTTCACAAGGTGCAACAGCGACAACAATTTCACTGTCTGATAAGTCAGGAGATGTTGCCAAATCGGTGTCTACTTTTTGGAATGAATCGAACTGCAGAGCTTCGGCATTAACTTGTCGCTCCAACACCCTTGTGAGCAGGCTGTTGCAGTAGTCTGCACTACCTTCTTTGTTGGCATTGCTCACGCACACAATGAACTTTGCTTGAGCGAAGCAGTTCTCAACTTTAACAGAATACGCCTACTGTCACTAGTAGGCTAGAAGGTGCATTGCACCTAGCATGTCTGCTTGTCACACTCCATTGCTAGCAGCATTCTGCGTAGCAAGTTCTTCCTTTATAGATGCTTGACTAAGTGAATGATGCCCTGGTCGAGGGGTTGTGCAAGTGCCATGGTGTTCAGTGGCCAGAAGAGTTCAGTTGTGCTCAAGTTGTCCACTGCAACGTGTGCCGACACGAGCACAAGGAGAACTTTTCTTTCTTTTTTCTCCCACAATATGTCGGTCCAGGAGCCGCACATATTCCTCCAAACGCTTTGCCCATCAAGTCTTTGTATTGCTTCTGTATATGACACCCGTGATCAGTTGGGCGCCTTTAAAGTGCCTTGGGTTTGTGTACAGGTCTATAAGCAGTGGCAGCTTCTGGCTTCCTCTCACGCTGACCGCAAAAGCAACTGACAGTCTTTCTTTGGCATGTTTGCCACCAGTGCAATTTTAGCCCTTGAACGCCAACATTCTGTTTGGCACAAGTCTGTAAAAGAGGGCCGACTAGTCCATGTAGAAGACGTCTTCCATGGCGTAGTAGACTAGAGTGACCGACAGTATCCCATTCTGCCATTCTAAGGCACCTTCATGGTCCGCATGTGCTATCTCTCTGCACACCATCCTCGCACTTACATTGTGGTATGCTTTAGACGTTGCTAGCCAACCATTGCTGCAAGAAAAGTTCTTGCAGTTCAATTGGCTAGCAAATATATCTGCCTTTTTGGCGTGTAGGGGGCCGCTGACCAGTAAGTTCTGTGCCCTGGCTTTTTTCAGCCACAACCTTAGAGCTTCTTCAAGCTCGGGAAAGCCTGATCCTTTCAAGCGGCACCTATTCATGTTCAATGCAGCACCTCTCCTTAGCTTTTGTCGTGCTTTCCATATGCCGCAAACCGTTGTCAAAGGCAGTCCCCACGCAAGCATTTTCACCTACCTGTTTCGCAGTGCATGGTGCTTAGTGTCGTTGGAAGTGTACTGCACACTTTTGGTGGCTTTAAAGGTGCATCATGTTTTACCATGGCGGCATCATATTGCTGCATTGCCCACCAGCTTAGCTTCGTTTTTGATTTCTTGTCGTTTTTTAAGCACTACTCAGTAGTGAAACAACAGTGTGCGTCTTGGGTCGCTTGGGCCCCACCAGCTGTACGAGTGTCGGCATATTGTGCCACGATTCATGCCAGATGGACAGGTCAAAGTTCCCTGCTGAATGCCCCGTTCAAGAAAGCTTCTTTCCCAGGCCAAATTGAAGATGCACAAACGTAAGCTTGCCGAAGGTGCCAGAATGGCAAAGTGCATCTCGGGCTGCTTGGGGCCCACCAGCCCGGTGCGCTGCAATGCTTCGTGCAGAACACTGAGATGTCTTCTAGATTCTCTAGATGTTGCAGTATGGACTGCGGGAGATTCGCTCTGTACCATTGTAATATAAGAAGTTCAATTAGAACTAACCTGTTGATGGCTGTTGCTGTAAATGCAGGAGCATTTGAAGACCCAACTGAACATTAGTGATCATCATCATCTTGCATGAGCATTGTTGTCACCACCATTCTATTTCTGGGCATCATCATGCAATGTCGTTGCTCTGATAGGCACAATGTGTACACATCAGACAGTATTGTGGTGCCATCTATCGAGCCCTAACATTGCATAGATGCTGGAAAGCCAAGTTTAGAAAAATGGATGGGGTATGCAAAGAAACGCTCATATTTAAAAGCCTGTCAACAGCACCTGCACTTCAAAGGTATTCAGCCTTGTTATTGCAAAATTAGTATTTCTATCTTGCAGATACGGCCACATTTGCTCCAACGTTGTTGAACTTGACAGCCGCAGGAAAGAACTCGAGAAAGTCTTTGTTGGAAAAGACTGCCCCGAAATGATTGCCGAAATATGGACTTACACAAAGCTTGCATCACATAGATTCCAAACAATGCTTTGGATCAGCTTGATTATTTTTTAATTTTAGAGTTTTACTTGCAATCGACCTTTATAACATTTGACCAGCAGTATTTTCTGCAGAAAGCCGGCACCGACTCCTGTTTGGAGCCAGTATTGTGTAATGTTTTTCTCTGAGAAATGGACCAAGTTTTACATCAGGTTTTTACCTGCTAGGCACAATTTTTAAAGTTTTTAGATACATGGATGATGTTTTAATATTTTTTAATAAGGACCGAAGCTTGAACTTCGAAGAGAGTGGGCATGATATTTTATGAAAATGGAAATTAGGTGCTGGGAGGTGTTACTTTAAGAAAACGAAATATCTCTCTCTTTCGGTTGAATACATCTTATAAAAATTCTTTCGCAAATTCCTTGACCAGGGTGTCTACCAACCGGGAAAACCGGGAATTCTCAGGGATTTTGAGTAGTCTGGAAAAAGTCAGGGAAAACTCAGGGAATTTGGGCCTCTGTTAGGGAAAATTAGCGGCAATTTTATTGAAAGGGTCGAAAGTCGCGGTAATGCTGGCTCGAGCAACAGACAGGAATCGTAATGAATCGTCTTTGATGCCCTGTCGTCGGCTGGAGGAGTTGCCAGTGTGCAGTCAACGACCGACTTTCCGGATTCCGGATAATTTCAACGGCTTCGCGGCACCGCCACGTGCCCCATAGAGTCAACGTATCAGAACGTCTGAAATTTCGGACGCAAGAACTCTTCGCCGTCCGATTTTCCGGACGTTTGCCGTGACCGCAGGTCCGAAACGGCAATAATGAAAGGCACCACCGCTGCCGTTTTGATTACTTCGCAACCTCGAACCGGCACTCTCGCACGCAGATCCGCTGGCAGCCGTTGCCAACTGCGGCAACGCTAGGCCTAGCTGCTTCGACGTTTGCTATGAAGCTTCTTGCCGTTGGGTGCCGAATTTTTTATTGAAAGAATTAGCTGCTGTCAGCAATGGCACGGACTCCGCCTTTGTGGTCCTCGCGATTGGCTTATAAACTTAGAAAACACGGTGCGTTGCATAATGCCGGTTCCCGAAAGTCAGCTTCGCTTCTGTACAGAAGTGTTACACATTGAAGCGTACGCAAGAGTATTGCAGTTAAGCATAACAAGCGTGGGAAATGGCTATTGCCACGGAAAACAGTATGTATTCCTTAATTATAAACACGTGCACCCGGTATTTCCTGTCACAGTACGAGCGCCGATATGCCTAATATGTGTACCGACAGGCCTTCAGAGCGTTTTCAAACGTGCCTGTGGCGGTTTGAGCTCTTAAGGGCAGTAAATGACACGCATTTATTTATTTTTTTCTAACTGGCCGATTTTTCGAACGTTTTCGCGATCCCTAGGGAGTTCTAAAAATCGGCCGTGGACTGTGCAACTGACCAAGATGCTTCAAATGGTCCTTGGGGCCAACGAGTGGCAGAAGGAGGACAAGAACAGAAATGATGTACGCATTGAGGAATAAACGGGAAAGGAAGCATGCTGCCGCCGTTTTGAAGGAGCTTGAGCTCAAAAAACAGTTTTGGCTGATGCCGAGATGCAGGTGTCCCTCATCCAAATAAAAATAAACTCTTTAAAGCAGTGAAACACAACACTCAGGTGTCATGCGCAGGCTGAGAGTATGTCAGGACAGTTGAGGTTGATTTACGAGCCGTTGAGAGAGAATCTCAATTGTGACAGAGTTCAGGCCTCATACCACTGAGCTTGCTATCATTTGATAGAAATAGCTCATATTCGAGTATATTTGCTTCTATGTGCATCTCCTTTTTATTCGTATTTGTGAATGTCCGACTACATTTGCAATTTTTTCGAAGACATTTTATTTGCTGAGCATTTTACTAACCACTGCCTACTATTCTCTTTTGAATAACATAAACACTACTCCTTAGTATTCAAATTGGATTAAGTCGCTTTTTTATTTTTTTCGTGTGCTTACTCGAGAGTGGCAGCATCGGGCGACATGGTTTCAGCCTGTCTTGACATAAAACATAGTTCTGTGTCACTCAGGGAATTTTGCAAAGGCGCTCAGGGAAAACCTGGAAAACTCAGGGAATTTGGAAATGTCAACTTGGTAGACACCCTGTTGACTGTCATGCAAGTTTCAACATACTTAACAGCACGTAACTTTTGTTCATCACACCTACCAGTAGCTTTCGAACTTTTGCTGCATCAAGATGGAAATCTCAGCATGTGCTTTTCTTGTGCATTGTAAAGATGATTCAACACTGATTGTTTTGCACCATACAAGTGTTTTATATTGATTGTGGACCTGTTTCCTTAACTTATATCTCACAGTGATTGTCTTTGATGCGAGATGAAGACAAGAAGGTGGAGCTCGTGATGTACATAAATTTGTGTTGCCATTTTTATTTCAGCAATAAATTTGCGATTCTGTACATGGTATCGTTTTGTGACCTCTTTCTTTGATAGCATTTATAGTCCATGTTCAACTCGACGTTACCTCGTAAAACTTGGAAAGTGATCTTTACAGTATGCGACACCTGGGCCTGCTCTGCATACGCTATGCCCAGCCAGGTGTTGCCTAGCTATGGAGACGCACTTATGCTGCAAACCTGTGTATAATCTTCCCCCTTTGACTTTTGCAGTACATGTTCTTTTTCCTATGCTTCACCACTATGCCTGGCATGGAAGGTTCCTGCTAAAGGGAGCGTAGCGATGGCGTGACGCCTGGGAGGTGGAGTTGGGTAGATGCTGCTTTAGCGGCCGGAGGACCAATTACACATTGCTGCAAATTCGTTTTGTTGTAGGGTACCTTCTTGGAGCTTATACTGAAGTTCATGTTCATGGCTGGACAAAGCATACGCAGAGCGGTCTTAGTGTAGTTGAGGCCTCAACCTGGTCTAGGGCAATGCCCAACGGCTGCAGATGTGGAACACCGATGAAATGAGTGACGACTGCTTTCAGTGAGGGCCCACAAGGAACTGATCATTCATTTCGAACAGGGAGCAGGAAGAGGGTACACTGTGCCACAATGCTTACCTGTTATGTGCATACAATATAATGTCACATGGTGGCAATACTAGTAGTTTGCCACATAAGGGGAAACAAAACCGAAACAACACCTAGAGTTCGGTCATTTCCCACCAAATTTGATGGGCTGCCATTTTTGTTTCTCAGCTAGAGGCGCGGCACGTAGGTGCCAGATTTGTTATGCACTGACATGCGCCAAAGATGGGACATATTTAATCAAGTTTCTTTAAGTTTTCTCAATTTGCACAGGACATGTATTCGTATAGGAGATATCTCGACATGAATAATTTCCTGAAGCAAAGATCTTGGATTAAGAATGAGAAATTACGTTAAGCCATGTCCAACTCCATCCACCCATACTACAAGACATTAATTAGGCAGCTAAGTATTGTTCCACAAAGCATGGGCTGGTGCTGCCAATGCACCGGCAGTCTTCAGTCGACGGTAGAAGTGCGCCATTGTTGCCCCAACTATGGGTTCATGTTCGGGGTAGACATGACACATCTGCTGTAAACATGCAGACCACGGCCGCACTCAGAACGTGCTTACTTGACCCTCTGGGTGTGACCTCTTACAAGAAGCATACCAGATCGACATGTTGGGTCGTGGGGCTTCTTGGATACAAGAAACCGGCATCCTGCCCTGTATATCTAACCCCACCCATCATTCCCCTCACCCCCCCCGTAGGCCACGAGCCAACCTTTGAAATAAAATAATGCAGTTTTTTTCAGTAATAAATTTACCGATCCTGTGAGGGCATTTTACAAAAATTTTAATGGGAACTGGCTAATATCGTTTTTTTAGAATGCCTTTAAAGTTGGCCGATTTTTGCTCCCTTCACAATTTTGGTGTTTTCGGGATTTTAGTATGAATAAAATACGTAATGTAGCTGCACATTTGTTGCGTTCCTTTGCAAGAAAGTGATGATCTGTCAGAAAAATTTTCAGCTACCTCGGCTTAGATAAAATGGCCCTGCAACTGATCAAAGCCACTGATCTCGGGGTCAGCCAAAGTGTTTTAGTTTTGGAGGGATAGGTCTGAAAATTTGTAATACTTGCAAGTCGCAAAAAGGCTCTTCGCCATTAGTGAATCATATATTTTTTTCGGGAAATCCGCGTTGCGTTTCGCAAGACAAAGGTTGATTCCTTTCTACAGAGACATTTGCCTACCTCATAATATTTTCGCTGAAAACAAATAAGTAGTCGCCCCCCCTCCCCTTCCCTTAAGTCTGGCCATTTGGACAATTTGAACTCAGGCAGCCACTAAAGAAGGTTTTGCAGAACAAACTCGCAGCGAGAAGATAACGAAGCCGCTTTGACCCAACATGGCGTCGCTACAAGGATCAGCGGCACGTGGACCGGTCAAAGGGTGTCTCCATCCTGAACGGAGGTGCTGGCATCGGGGGCACCATCGAGATAAAATAGACAAAGGCCTAGATAGCGATAGATGTAGTAAAACTTGATTAAATCAAGCAGGCTAGGCGAAAATTCGTCGCCGCCCTGTTTCAAAGGGGACGCCGATAGAAGTTATCATCACCTGCTCCGTGAGGCGGAGAAAGAGCTCTGAGTCGAGGGTCGTTTGAGAATACGAGGATGAGAGGAACCTACGTAGGATAGCTCTATCTTGAGTCGTGGCACATCCAAGTTGCCACCGAGGCAATCAACCGCTCGTTGAGAGTGTTGCCCCCCAACCTACATGCAGGGCATGCGCAAGGCGTGGCCTCCGCGATCAGCTCCGGTGGCGCGCTGGATCTGATCGCGGAGGCCACGCGCAAGGTCGCTTCCTGAGGAAACCACCGCTAGGTGCGAAAGCCCAACATGTTAAAAAACACGGAGGAAGGAAACTAAGGAGAGGCCCTACCCCCTCCGCGCGCTAGGAGAAAAGTGTGGCGGAAATGACGTATAGGTTCTCATTTTTTTTTGCTGCTTTTTAATTTTTTTTGCTGCATAGCCACGCCTTTTGGGCCACAATGGCGGCGTTGTTCTGATTTTTTGAGCGCTCACACGTGTTGCTCTGGTAGGTTTCGAGCCGTGGCAAAGGCGCTGTGGGGGCGGGTTTGCGTTAGTCACCGTGTCTTGTTGCGCTGTGTTACCTGCACCGTGCTCTGCCGGATGTTGCGCGAGCGCGCGCGCTCCACGCGCGAAACCACGCGCAGCGCGGCGTGGTTTCGCGAAAGATGTAAACAAGAGAGGAGGGTGGCACAAAAGGCGGAGCATCGCCATGAGCAACGCCAACTTCCGGCTTCACTTTTGCTTCACAAAGAGTGACGTCAGGGCCTCTCCTTAGTTTCCTTCCTCCGTGTTAAAAAATGTGGAAAAATGCGTTTAGCACGCTTTGGCGAGTGGTTATTTTTAGCACTATGTTGCACTATGCACCTGTCATAAGTGGCGCTCCCGTGACTACGATGTTTTCAAGTCGGAGAAACGCAGATCAAAATATGTTTTCAAGGAAGATTCGGGAATATGGATGAAATATAAACGGGCGCCTATTAGTGCACAAATATCTGCACCTTAAAAGCTTGGACACAGAATGGAGGAAGAGGTCAGGAAAGTTGGCGACCAAGTACAGGTCAATTGAAAGTGCAACTAGGCAACTAGGAGCCACCAAAAAGAAGGTGAGAGAACCATAGGAAACAGTAAATTGGGAGCAGAGAATGGAAACAAGGAAATACCATGGAGATTTACAAGAATTCCAAGAAGGAAATTGCAATGGAAAATCTATACGATAACATACAGGAAAATCTGTGCGATAACACTTGCCATTTGAGGTTCGAGAACAAAAACATACTGGAGCAAATATTCGCAACAGGATGAGGCTGCTTCAGCAAAAAATCCAGACAACTCGGCACATCCTAATGAGATGCGAAGGTAATAACGCAGCGAAACTCGCGGGTAACGTACACCTTCCGGGAGCGCTGGGATTTAAAAGGACACTAAAGGCAAATACCACTCCAGAAACCTCGCGACGCTTGTTTCGTGCTGAGAAAAGACCTGGTTTACGATAAAATTGCATCTGAAGGGCCTGAATACCTTTAGTGCAATTCAAATCTGCCGCCATCCAAGCGGCAGTGGTGGCATTGCATACGCCATCAACGCGCTTTGCGGCCGTCGATGGGTAAGACGGCGGTACGGTGTTTTGCGCAATTATAGAGTAATAATAAATAATACTGCTTTATTGCACAGAACGCAAACGCCCGGCCATATGGAGAAACCGAGCCAGGACAGAGGGCTAGATTGAGCGGTGCAACGAATCCAACGCTCTTGGTCACGTGGTAAGCACCGTTCGGGAGTCTCGCGACATCACATGAAACGAATTCTCTGGTACTTGCTGTTCGTGCGAGTTTCGCGAGCCAGCAGAACCACTGCAGCCACTACGCTATAACGAAACTATTGAAACGCGAAAGGGCCGGCAGCGCGGAGTCGAGCGAAGACGAAACCTTTCGACCGCCAGCGTCATTATTGTCAAGGGTAATGTCAATCAGTTCCATTTTCTAAAAAAGAAATAGAACTGGAAAAGCAGCATTTTCTTTTGTCCTATAATACAATACAATGATGCTTTTATAAGGAGTGGTTAAGTACTAGTGACAAAATTTAAATGAGTGCATTCGTCATCGGGCAAGTACTTGAATGTCCCGAGGGAGCCTCTAATCGTGTCCTGCATTTAACTAAACTTCTCGATTACTAAGGCTTTGTTCGCGATAACATTGACGCCTTAGGGATTCTCGAGCACTAATCTATCACTTTGGCTGGACTTAATATTTGCCTTTAGTGTCCCTTTAAAGTGGATGGAAACATTAACCGCTCAACAGTCAAGATAAACAAGAGACGTTTAGAGCATTGACGAAAAAAGAAAAAGAAAAAAGATACGGTGAAGATATTCATAGGACCGGGACCGTTACAGACATAGGTAACGACACGAGGTATATTGTAGAAATTGCAGGGAAGAGAAAAACATTAAGGAGCTCCAGACAAAACGCTAGTCTGAGAATCATGTACAGCGTACCTGACAAAACTCACGCAGGCTAGGTGAATATTTGTCACTGCTCCGTTTCGAAGGGGATGCCACTAAATCATTATCCCAGTGCAGGAACCCAGTGCAGCAGCAGCGGACGCCTCTGGGCGCAGACGCGGCATATCAAACGACCCAGAGGGGCGCAGCACCTTATGGACAATCGCACGTTGGTACCGCATCACCGTGCGGCTTTTACCACTGTGTTAGGCAGCGCTATGTTCGGGATTGGTTGGCGAAAATGGTTAGACACGAAGAAATCTTAGTTCCCACAGAAAGCTGAACGCTTTGAAAGCTGCTGCTGCTGCTTCCCGAAGCCACACCTGCTTAAGGAGACGGAATGACGGCGAAACATTGAATTTTCAAGAAACCTTTTCGGTTGGCGATTGTTTAACTATAGTCCGATTCCATTAACGCTCCCTATGCACCTCGACAGCTGCACGAGAAGAGACTGACGGGGAACCGTCGGGGATACAGTGAGCGCGCAGTGACGTTAGCTTCATCACCACGGCCGCGCCGGAACGAGAGCTTTGTGCTATATAGCGTTGCTGCGCACCTTAACGTTTGCTGTTCATTCCGCTCAGACGACTGCGTACACACAGCGCAGTCTCAAGCCTACACAATGAGTGCCGCAGTGGCACAACGAACCCCATATTCAGGCAGAGACTTGTAGCGCACACGGAGACGTTGCGAAGACTTGCCCGTCCGTCTGCACTGTTCAGGAGAAACGCACTCGATTGGCACAGTTTCCGAGGACGGCCCTCTGCGGGACCGCCGCTCACTATCAATCGGCCGAGTGAAGTTCGTAACAATTCTTGGGCATTACAGGGTACGTGTAACACATGTAGCGCACATGAGAAACAGGGCAGTACTGCCCTGTTTCTCTTTGCCGCTTTGTTGCCGGAAAGGCGCGCCATGCCGTTCTCGAATTCCGTTCCTAGCTGCGGCGTGTTCTTGTATGGGGAAATAGAATACAAGGATATACGATGCGATTAAAAACGATACTTTATTTGCGCGTTCCTTTGGATAAGTGTGGTTATCTTCGCGGATTAAAATGTGCCTTTACGACTAAAATGTGCGACAGAGGTCGCACGTCACCGGTTGTCTCGAGTCACTGTAGACGTTCCCGCCGTTTACAGCAATTCTACATCGTCGTCACGCACGTACGTGTCTGGGCGAGCGCTGACCATCACTGACAGTGCGAGTAGATTGAAGTGCAGTTCAGGCCTGCCATCCCTTCGCGAATGGCGCGCTCGTACTTGAGCCCATGGAGGTAATCGCTGCAAGGGAGAAAAAGAAACACATTAGGCACTTAAAGCATGAAAAAAAAAAAAGAATGCAAGGACATGTACGACCGGAAAAAGCCTCCGTGCACTGGGAAGCCGTGTGCTCTCGCGCCTCTCTCCACACTCCCTAACGGCTCGATCGTCGAGCGGTACACTTTCTGCCATTATCATCTATCCACTATATCTACATAATTGCAGTTTTCATGCGGAATTCTGTGGAAAATGTGACGATGCGAAGCGGAAGGCAGTGACCCAGGTGAGTCGGCATCAGTTTATCAAACACGCCGGGTGCGCATCCAATCAACATCGTCACGTGTTGCCTCAGTCTGCAGAAGAACGCGGCGGAATCTTAGAGCGCGGAACGGTGCTGCAATACGCACAGTGCCGCCGCCAAGGAGTTTGCTCGGCCGACGACAGGGATCGGGTGTCGAGGAAGGCGTAAACGAGCTCCCTTCCCGATCACCAATTGCGGAGAGAGTGACGGCACGTCGGGGACGTCCTCGCTCTGGCCTTGATCGCTGACAGAGCTGGGGCGCCACCGCCATCCTGCCCGCGTGTGCACTTCACCAGTGCCGCGATGGCGCACTAGGTCGCAGCACCACATACCTATTACCGAGGGCTCAAGATCGGAAACAGCGGAGGTGCCATTGCTTGCAGGGCCCTTCACCAGGTCTGGGGATTGAGCTGACAAGCGCAGTGCACACAATGCGCGCGAACGATCGTGTGTGAGATGCATGACACCCATACCCGCCGCGGATAGAGCTTAAATTTCGAACGAAACGCCGTTTGCCCTCCTCTTCACAGGCGCTGAGCTCCCAGCCAGAGAGAGGACGTCAATCGCGCAAGTGCGCCTACGTATGTGGCAGTGCTGTGACGTCACTCATATAGCGACACGCTGCTTCGAGAATTATCCAAAGCAACATCAGTTACTTTTCTTTAATCTGTTGCTTCAATAGAATTAAGGCTTAGAGAAATAATGAAACAAACAAATCGAATGTCTGTTTTACTTTGTACCGTTGCACGAGAGATGTACTTCCGTTTCGTCTGCATGCTTGTTTCCACGGGCGTGCAGTCACGCTCGCAGAGAACGAAACTATGCAATTAGCTACCGTGTTCCAGCGCCGGGATCAATTCTCGCAGCATAACGCTCGTTAAACGGCACGTAACGCGTATAACGAAAATTTGGTATGTGTTCTGGTGAAGGGGCCGGCCCACTAACAGTTTAATTTTGCTACGAGGCTTACCGTTGTCGTGGCATCATATGCCAGCTTTAGCGCCACGACCAAGCAAGTGAGTACAGCTGTCGCCTCCTGCGCGTTTGCCGCACTACAACCAGTGTCGTAGCAACAGGGGGGGCCGGGGGGCCGTGGGCCCCGGGTGCAAGGGGCCAGTGAGGGGGGTGGGGGGGTGTCATATACGTCTGAGACACCCCTCTTTCCGCCGGCTACACACAGCGGGGGGAGGGGGGGGTGACAGAAGGCCTAAGGGCCCCGGGTGCCACGCGACCTAGCTACGCCACTGACTACAACCACCTGCAGTGACTGATCGCGCAGTGCGATTCGATGGCAGCAGCCGAGACGTGCGTGCAGAGTCCTACGGCTATGATTAGTCATGTGTTCGCTAGAAAAAAAGTGAAAAAAGGGCTAACTGGGCATGCTCGCGTAATTAAGATCACGAAAGTGCGGAAAGATGACACTCCTGAAGAACGCGGCGCGAGCGCTCACTATCACATGGCAGGATTGGATGATGATGATGTGTGTTGTTTTGTGGCGCAAGGGCCAGGTTTGGCCAAAGAGCGCCATGACTGGTGGTAGTGTTAATGATGTATTATGGAAGATGTGACTTGGCTGTAAAGTGGCCTAAAAATAGTCGCTGTAAATGCGTAAAATCTATGTACTATAAAATTATGGCGATGAATAATGACTAAGACTGAAGATTAAAATCCATCGTAAAAGAATGATGCATTGTTTAAAATATGCGAGACGTTGAATTTCTTACAGCACTACAGCCTCGCCAGAGCCCTTGAACCACAAGGGCTTAGAGGCATGTGCTTATTCAAATTATCGCAGCAGCATCCTCTGAAAAGAGGAAGTGCTACGAACGTGTGGGGCTAATAACATGAAACACAACATCTTCCAAAAAACCTAAGACGGCGTTGGTGTCAAAGAGTGGTTCTGGACCAAGTAACATAACAGGATGAAGGGGGATGTGGTGCCTGTATGCTAAGAGAAAGTGTTTTTTTCTTTCGGGTTCGGCTTCCCGACACTCCAGTAGGACGTGCAGGACGGTCAGCCTCTCCCCGCATCTACCACAGGTTGGTGGCTCGTTTCCCGTGAGTAAGAAGTTGTGTGTGCCAAAAGTGTGTCCTATTCTTAGACGGCAGAATAGGACATCTGTCCTGCGGGATTTTGTTACAGGAGGCCAGAAACCTAATTGTGGCTTTATTACATGCAGTTTATTATTTATTTCTTCGTCCCACATGCGTTGCCAGTGGTTTCGTAGTTTCCTTCTTAAGAAAGGCTTCAGGTCTGTGACAGGGACCGAAGCAGTAGAGTTAGCTGCATGCGATGAGATTGATGTGGCCATCTGGTCTGCTAGAACGTTTCCCTCGATGCCCCTATGTCCAGGCACCCAGCATATGATCACATGTTGCTTAGATATATATGCTTTGCACAGTGCGGAGTAGAGTTCAACAAATACTGGATTTTTGTGATTACAGAAAGACATCAAGGACTTCACAACACTGAGGGAGTCCGTATATATAACTGATTTCGGGAGTTGTGATTTGTTTATATGCTTTACGGCCGAGAGCAGTGCGTAGGCCTCAGCCGTAAAGATACTAGTTTCCGGGTGCAGTACGTCGGATTCCGAGAAGGATGGACCGACGGCTGCATAGGACACCCCGTCGTGTGACTTTGATGCGTCGGTGTAGAACTCCGTGCAGGAGTATTTGTGCTGGAGTTCCCGGAAATGCATCTTGATTTCAATCTCTGGAGCATGCTTTGTCACTTCCACGAAAGATATATCACATTCTATGAGCTGCCACTCCCAAGGAGGTAGCAGCTTGGCTGGATGCATTAGGCGAAGCTCAAGGAGTGGAACGTGCATTTCTTCACTAAGCTCCCTCACTCGTAGCGAGAAAGGCTTTCTTACAGAGGGGCGATTATGGAAAAGGGTAGTGCAGGTCATATCGTTAACAGTGTTAAAACATGGATGTTGTTGATTGGATTGTATTTTAAGGAAATATGTAAGGTTGATATAAGTTCTCTGTAGATGGAGGGACCATTCATTTGATTCCGCGTATAAGCTTTGAATCGGGCTCGTTCTGAAAGCACCAGTGGCTAACCGGATACCTAGATGGTGAACAGGATCTAGCATCATTAGCGCGCTCGGGGCGGCAGAGTGATAAATAACGGCGCCATAGTCTAGTCGCGATCGAATGAGGCTTTTATAGAGATTCATTAAGCACTTCCTGTCACTACCCCATGTAGTCTGAGATAGAAGTTTGATAATGTTCATTGTTTTCAGACATTTTTCTTTTAGATATTTGATGTGGGGGACGAAAGTGAGTCTGTAGTCAAGTATGACACCTAGGAATTTGTGCTCTTTGCTGATAGGTATTCGTTGTCCACACAGTTCTAAGGAAGGATCCGGAACCAGGCCTCTCTTTCTTGTAAAAGGAACGCAAGAGCTTTTGTTAGGATTGATCTTAAATCCATTCTTGTCTGCCCACACTGAGACTTTATTCAGGCCATGCTGTACCTGTCTCTCGCAGACTGCGAGGTTACAAGATTTGAAAGCTATTTGAATGTCGTCCACGTAGACAGAGTAAAAGATGGCGGGTGGTAATGAAGCACGAAGCGTGTTCATCTTCACTATAAAGAGCGTGCAGCTGAGCACGCCTCCTTGGGGTACACCCGTTTCTTGCGTAAAAGGGCGTGAAAGTACATTGCCGACTTTTACTCGGAAGGTACGATTTGACAGATAGCTTTCTATTATATTATGCATATTACCGTGGATGCCCATTTCTGACAAGTCTCTTAAGATTCCGTAACGCCACGTCGTATCGTACGCCTTCTCCATATCGAGGAATATGGATAAGAAGAATTGTTTGTGTACAAATGCGTCCCGGATATTTGCTTCTACACGTACAAGGTGGTCAGTTGTGGAGCGTCCTTCTCGGAAGCCGCACTGATAAGGGTCAAGAATTTTGCTCTGTTCAAGGAAAAAGATGAGTCGCCGATTTATCATTTTTTCGAACACCTTACAAATGCAACTTGTGAGGGCTATCGGGCGGTAACTTGCCACTGAGGAAGGGTCCTTGCCTTGTTTCAAAACAGGGATCACAATGGCTTCCTTCCATGCAGCTGGAAGGTACCCTGCATCCCAAATGGTGTTGAAAAGTGTGAGTAGTGTAACCTGCGTGTCATTGTGTAAGTGTTTGAGCATTTCATACATGATTCTATCAGATCCTGGTGCGGAGCTGTTGCATGCGCTCAAGGCAGCTCTCAATTCGGCAATACAGAAAGGACGGTTGCAAGGCTCATTCTCTCGACCTTTTCTTGTTAGTGGCTTACGTTCTTCTATTTGTTTATATTTTAGGAAGGATTGCGTATAGTGATTTGAGCTTGATACACTCTCAAAGTGCTCTCCGAGTGAGTTGGCCTGATCTTGCAGTGTATCTCCCTGTGTGTTGATTAGGGGGAGTGAATGTGTTTGCCGCCCTCTAATCCTATTTACTCTGTTCCAGGCTTTGGCCTCATCCCTAAACGAGTTAATACTTGATAAAAACTTGTGCCAACTTTCTCGTCTGGCCTGTCGGCGGGTTCGCCTGCCTTCGGATTTTACTTTTTTAAAGTTGACTAGATTCTCTGCGGTGGGAGAAGCGCGTAGCAACCCCCACGCTTTCTTCTGTTTCTTACGAGCAATCCTACATTCCTCGTTCCACCATGGAACACGCCGTCTGCATGCCAAACCGCTTCCTTCAGATATGCATTTAGATGCGGCATCTATTATAAACGCTGTAAAATACTCCACAGCGGCATCGATTTCTAGAGAAGACATATCAGCCCATGAGAGTCTAGATAGATTTCGAAATTTCTCCCAGTCGGCTGTATCTATCTTCCACCTAGGAACTTGTGGCGGAAATTCATTTTCTTTAGATGTTCTTAGCAGTACGGGGAAGTGATCGCTCCCATAAGGATTGCTCGTAACTTCCCATTTGAGTTCAGGCAGTATAGACGCGGAAACTATACTAAGGTCTATTGACGAAAAGGATCTGTTTGCAAGAGAGTAATATGTGGGTTCTTTCTTATTTAGAAGGCACGCTCCAGAAGAAAAAAGGAACTGTTCAACGAGACGACCTCGCGCATCGATGCGAGAGTCTCCCCACAAGGTGCTATGTGCATTGAAATCGCCAAGAACAACATAAGGTTCTGGCAATTGATCTACATAGGATTGAAATTCATGTTTCGTTAATTTGTAATGTGGGGGTATGTAAAGAGAGCTAATGGTGATGAGTTTGTTTAGGAGAACAGCTCGAACCGCCACTGCTTCGAGAGGCGTTTGTAGCTGTAAACGTTGACACGCAATGCTCTTATGGATAACAATGGCGACACCGCCCGATGATGCGACAGCATCATCGCGATCTTTGCGATAAGTTATGTACTGTCGGAGAAAGTTGGTGTGTTTGGGTTTTAAGTTTGTTTCTTGTAAACACAGCACTTTGGGATTGTGTTTGTGGATTAATTCTTGAACATCATCAAGGTTTCTAAGGAGACCTCTGACGTTCCACTGAATTATCTGTGTGTCCATATTGGGAGATAATATGTGCTGTGTGTACAGAAACAGAGGTAGTGGTTATGGAAATTACAGTGATTAAATTACAGAGCCCTTTCGAGGCCCTGTAACGGGAGTTTTGCCCTTTCTGGAGCGTTCGAGTGAACCTCGCCGCTCCTTAGGCGCTTGGCGCCCCTGGAGGATAGGTGTAGTGTCCATTGCCTCTTGTGAGGCGCCGGACACGTGCTCTTGCGAGCGAGAGGTTATCAGGGAGTGTCCTGCCTTGGAGGGCAAGACCGCTGCGCCCAACAGCCCGGAGGTCGTTGGGGCTCCCTGAGGGATTTGGCTGCGCCGGCCGTTGCCAGCGCTGGAAGGGACCTGGGAGGTTGAGGCAGCCTCGGCTGCGCCCACCTTCGGGATCGATGGTCCCTTCTCCACGGTTGGCGGAGCAGCGCTAGCTGCTACCGCCGCAGGGGCAGACGGCGTAACTGCCGACTCACTGCGTGTGGGTCGGACAGCCGCCGGAGGCCGTTGTGACGCTGCCCCCTGACGCGCCACTTCGGCAAAGCTTTTCTTGGGCAGGTATGAAACCCGCCTGCGTGCCTCTTTGAAAGTGATATTTTCCTTGACTTTAATTGTAACAATTTCCTTTTCTTTCTTCCAGGATGGGCACGACCGCGAGTACGCGGCGTGCTCCCCATCGCAGTTTACACAGCGGAGAGCGTTCTCACAGGTTTCAGTGGTGTGTTCTTTGGCACTGCATTTTGCACAGGTTTGGCGGCCTCGGCAGCTCTGCGAGCTGTGGCCGAAGCGCTGGCATTTGAAACATCGGAGTGGATTAGGCACGTAAGGCCTGACACGGAGCTTTATGTACCCGGCCTCGATTGATTCGGGCAGGACACTTGAATTGAAGGTGAGAATTAGGTGTTTGGTTGCAATTTCTTTACCATCGCGCCTCATCTTTATTCTTTTCACATTAACAACATTTTGCTCGTTCAAGCCCTCTAGGAGCTCTGCCTCTGTCAGCTGAAGCAGGTCATCATCTGAGACAACGCCGCGTGAAGTGTTCATAGTGCGGTGCGGAGTCACCGTCACTTGAACGTCCCCAAATGACACGAGACTGGATAACTTTTCAAATTGTTTCAGATCCTGGAGCTCCAAGAGGAGATCTCCACTTGCCATCCTTGTCGCCTTGTAACCTGGACCAAGGGCGTCAGTTAAAGACTTCGATACTAGAAATGGGGAGATTGCACGCACTTGTGTGTCTGACTTTTCAGAGTGAATCACATGAAATCGTGGGAAGTTGGCTCTTTCACGACCAAAGAACTTGAATACATCTTCGGTGCGCCCTCTTTTGTGAGGGCGATCAAGGAGGGGAGGGAAGGAACTAGCCATAGAATAATGTAATTTTCGGCAATAACGCCAACCACCCACCGTGGAGCCCTACAAGGGGACGTTACAGGGACTGTAAGAACAGGTCCTGCAAACGCCAGTTGTACGTTATCACTATAACCAAATATGAGATAACCTAGGTTGGTTATTCACACCAGGTTAACCCTTGCTGCCTGGAAATATTGGAAGTAAACGGAAGCTAGGAGAAGACAGGGAAGATGAAAAAGTGAGAAAAAGACGAAGGCTGGAGGGAGAGAGAGACAGGAAAAGGCAACTACCGATTTCCCCCGGGTGGGTCAGTCCGGGGGTGCCGTCTGCGTGAAGCCGAGGCCAAAGGGGTGTGTTGCCGCCGCCGAGGGGCCGTAAAGGTCCAAACACCCGGCATTGGCTCAACCCCCAGGATCCCCTTTTCCCCGGACACGGCTAAGCCGCGCACGGCTACACGCGGGAGGGTCCAACCCTCGTGTGCTCGGGTCCGTGGTGTCGCAACACACCAAACGCCTGCTTGCGCAGACGCCCCTGCGGGGATGGCAGGATTGGGGTCGTATGTTAATGTAAACGTGAGCAACAATGCTTGTGGTGCCGTCTGGTGATGTAGAGCTAACTAGAGCGCGCGAAACTATTGAGCATCGGCAGAACACATACGTAGCTGAAAAAATAAAAAGCACCACGAAGGTGTCGCTACCAGCACCGTCATTTTATACTATTTTCGTCACTGCCTCTAACGTTCAGGTATTCTGCAATACACGATCACATGCTAAAACTAGCCCATAATGGCCCTATAACAACATGAGACGACTATGTATTCCTGAATGGCAAGTTGCGCCACATGGTTTTAAGACAGCTATATATATACAAAAAAGAAAAAGGTACCCCGGTGATATTGGCGTTAAAACCACACACCGCGAACTTGCCTTCTACGACAAGAAACTAGCTATCGAGTATACGTAACTTCTAATTATGCCAGGCGTGTGGGGTTCGTGCGACACATGCGTGCAATCTCAGTTGCTCGGTGGCTGCCATGACACGGTGCTTCAACAGGTGGCCCGATATGGTCGCACATTCTCGGCTGAAGAATGTAATTTGAGAACGACAAGGGGCAACACTCGACAATTAGGCAGGATTCACATACATTTTCCGGTTCGAGAGACCTCCCATGTGCCCATACTGTGCTATCTGTGCTATCGTGATTCGACCGACGCCCCTAGCTGATTAAGAACAGCGCTAGCGTATATGACCCGCTTTGTCGGTAGGACCAGTGCTCATCACCGCGAAGCACTCAAATTTAAACGCTAACAAATTCAAAAGCGGAAAACTGCGCCATTGTCTGCAGTGCACACGTTAGTCAGAAGGTCGACAAGAAGCACATTTGAGTGAGGGGAACAAAATAGTTGCGTAAAATGACCACCTAAATCAGTTAAAAGTCGCAAGACTAAAAGCAATTCAGGCCGAGTTATTCAATTATCAAGCGTTAGCGCGCGTGGCATCTCGAGAAATAGTCGGGCATTAATGGAATACTAGATACCACAGCCATTTTTCTTTGATAGCCAAACATTGGCGGAAAGGTATATGCGATTCAAATGACCACGCCGATGCAATTCATATGCACCCCGCCTACCGGCGCTTTATACGACAATTAAAAATTTCGAGTCGCCGTGAAAAATGCAAACTCACCTTAGATAGCTCATGAGCATCACGCTCACAGGATAATCCTTCACGAGCCTCGAGACCGAGTCGCACACCTTGAACGGGGCACATTTGGCGGACATGTTCGGCTTCTTGGAGGAGGCTACGCGTTTCGTTGACCAGACCCCCTCGGGCGTTTCCGAGGGCAGCGGCGAAACCGTCGGCTCCTCGGTCGTCGGAGTCGACGTCGTAGGGGTGGCAGGCTCAGTCGTCGTGGTTGTCGACGCACCCTCCGTCGTGGTCGCGACGTCTTCCGGCAGCAACGCAGTCTCCCCCGTCGCCTCGGTAGTGGTCACGACCGGAGCAGCCGCGGACATAATAGCCGCCACCCACGATTCGGGTACGAAATTTCGCGCCCAGCCCATCACGGCCTCGCCCGCAGGAAAGTGTGGCACTCCGTACGCCGCCGTCCCGGAGTCGGACCTCGCCGTGAAGACCGAGGTCACCTTGAGTAGCGACGCCAGCTGCGGGAACGTGAACAGGGCGACGTAAAGGAGGAAGTAAAGGGTCAACAGCACTTCGAACGGCAGGTTGAACACATTCATGGCGCCCAAGACGACGGCCTTGGCCAGAGGCACCAGGACAGCAATCAGCGCTACGGCGTAAGGCAGCGCGACGGCGGGCAAGAGAAGCGAGAACGCTTTGGAACCTTCGACGATGACATCGTCGACGTCGTCAGGCGACCCAAAGGCGGGGACCGCGGCCGTAGTAGCACAGAGCAGCGCAAGCAACAGGAAGCTCTTCATCTCGCGTAAAACTTCGGGGCCTCCGCAGAGCTGGCTTATAAGCTATAGTTTAGCTAGCTGATGGGTCTGAATCGAGATTCTTATAGACTGCAAGTTGGTAGCCTGTAAACCGACATCCAGCTATTCGCGCGAGTCCGTGAATCGACGAGTCTGAGGCGCCCGAAGCGGCTGCCAGACAGATCACGGGTTCTTATGACGCGTGAAAAGATGTTCCCAGCGATTAGAAGGTTGTAGAAGGGCTGAAACTTATCTGCTATGGTCGAGGGCGCGGTGGGAGACGCCCATGTTTAAGAGACCAGATGCGATCATAGTGTATGTTTTTTGCTTATCTCTTAGTGATATAGGAAGAACGCTTGGAAATGAGCGAGGAAAGCTGCGGGCGTGACTCTCTTCAGCGGGCTATCGCTATTCACACGAAGCCCTCAAGATTTTCCACATGCCGCACAAAAGACAACGAATAATCTTGAATCGAGAACAGTCGCTCGAAAAGGATAACTATTCTGCGCACTAGTCCTTTTCAAGTATTCGGCCCATAGCTGCAGTTCTTTTTTCCCACAGCCCTTGAGGCCTTAGTTACGAGGTTAGGACAGCTAGAGGAACGGAGAGCAGGTGCCGGAGAATGACGAGGTTCTTGGCATGCTCTTGCTAATCGACTCGCCTGTCAGGATCCTTACAGGTGCCATCTACGTAACCGTGGAATTAGTAGAATCCTACAAATAATTAGGCGTCACCTTAGCTAATGATGTAACCTGCAAACGCATGTTACTAGTGTTACTTCATCGGCTAACAAAACATTGGGATTTCCAAGACGTCTCCTTCGCTTAATTCGCTCCATTGCATGTAAAACTGTTAGCCTGTGGAACGAAACTTGGTAAGAACGAAACTCGAATACGCATCTACCATCTGGGATCCGCATCAAGCATATCTCGCCAATGCCCTCGAGGCATTTCAAAATCGCGCCACCAGGCATATTCATTCCACATACTCTTACAACGTCAGCATATCATACTTGAAAAAAAGAATCTTCCTTATCGCTTCTATTCTTCCGTCGCCGCATTGCCACCCTCTCCCTCTTTCACAGGTTCTACCATTCGACGCTTAATTGACCACCATATGTTGTTCCCCCAACGCACCGGTCACGACGCATTGGCCATCCCCAGCAGATAGCAAAACCACATTCACGCAGTCGTGCTCCAAATGCGGTCACGCGTGCTGCTCCTTCGACCACATGCTCTGGCTGTGCCCGTACAACGCGGGCTCCGACTTTCATAACAAGTCCAAGTGGGACGCCTTGCTGAAGAGCTCGGATTTCCCAAGCCAACTACAGGCCGCCCAGAGGGCCCGCGACGTCGCGGAGAGTCACCATCTCTCTGTCCCGTCGTGGGCGGAGCCACCAACTTGATCGGGGAGCCTTCGGTTCCCCCCAACCAAGTTCTTCAGGACACTCTAATAAAGTTCTTGTCACTGTCACTGTCACATTCACGCACAAATACATTTCCAGCCTCATTTTTCTACCGAGCATCTAAAGACTAGAATGGCCTTCCTCATGAAATCGCTACCGTTCACCTGCTTTTCACAATTTCTTCACGATGTAACAACGTTTCATTTACAGAATTGAACGCATTATAACACTTGTTTGTATATGTTGTATACCCACCCCTTATGTAATACCCCTACTACGGGGTCTTTAAGGCAATGAAAGGAAACGAAATTTCATGATTTGGACGGACAACGTCCAGACACGCGCCTACCGAATGTGTCGGCTGCGTGGTACTTAAAGTAAACTTGAAATGTAACATTAGCTCGCTCTATGTTTAAAAATGAGTACGCTTTTTTAAACCAATGTTTAGAAGACTGGTAATCAGGCAGTTGTCTTCATGTGTGAGTGTGTTCGGAAGGATTTTAGCTTGATGTAGTCGGCGGACGTATTTCGGTGACGCATGCGCGATTGGTCCCACCGATCCTCCCGCTATGCGCACAGCGCATGCGTCGATGTTATCATTTTCAGTGGTGCTTCTCAACTTTACAGATTGCGCATCGTGCGGCGAGTTCAAATAAACGTTCACATATCAGTACACCTGCCGCGACAGTGTGCGATTCACGCATACCGCCTTGCTGTACATCGCTACCCATGAATGGGCGCGGCTCTGCCAAAGGCTTTGCTTTACGTTTCCTCAATACGAAATGTGTGTGCCCGATTAAGTATACGTGACCTTGGGCGAAATACGGACTGCTTTCAACTACTGAGTGTATGTTCAGTGATGCGATGCTTGGATGCAGCTGTTGATCGAACACGTTTTTTGTATCGTGCGGACACTGTCTATAATTTGTGGCATATGCAAGCGTTGTCAGTGGTCCACCAGTGCGCGGTGGGGGTTGTCGCGAACATTACAGTTCCTTCGAGGCCGGTCGCTTTTCAGCCTTTGCGAGTCTTTTTCGAAGGTCCTGGCTGGGGATTATCTATCCGAGGTGTTAAATCTTCTCCCACCACAATGAAGTCGTTATTGTCTTCTGCATGGCGTGTGCGATCCGTCTGCATCCTGTGCGGACATCTGCGTGAGAAAGTGCTCGCCTTGCAGCCCCGGTGAGTCGTTTTGAAGACCCGGGTTGGATACTTCTCACCTTAGAGGCCGTAATTCATTTTACGGCGAATGTAGCGAGAAGAAAATGACGATGACGACGACGACGATGATGATCATGATGCTTTACCATGTGCCATCTACAAGATTTGCTTGCCTGCTCCAGAAACCATGGCTCGTACCCCCTATACGGCGGACTGGCCAAGAAGCTGGCGGGTAAATTGAAAAAAAAAAGTTTTATCTAATCTTGCGTCACTAGTTCGCTAAGAATCGTGCGACATTGAATGCATACGCAAATTAGGTATATCGCGTTGTTCTTCTGACGTTGCTGTTGGTAGTGACGCCATGCATGAAATGGTCGTTTTGCGCCTACCTTGTGATTACTGGCAACTCTTCCATTCTGAAGGTGTGCCATGTTTGAGGCTGTTGTCATCATTTTCATAAACGTCTCTTTTCGTGCCGTTGACGCTATTCTTTACGAGCATGACGACGGATCATTGCACGCCAACACACCGGCATTTTGTGAAGAACACTTGCTAAGCGATGCACACAATTTTACCATCGTCCGCTGCAGTAATGCCTGTCATGGCCCCCGAAATAATTTGTGGGTATGTGCCATGCTCGAAGCTTGTCATAAACGTTGTGAACATTGCACGCATAACGTTATGATCAACATTTGTACGCCTCCTTTGCGCCGTTTTCGCGAAGCACACCGCCATCTTGTCAAGACAAATTTGTATGCTATGCATAGAAATGTAATCCTCGTCCTCGATATAGTATTGCTCGTTCTGGCCTTCGAAATGCATGCATGTATGCGCCACTGCTCTCAGAGCCTGTATATGAAGCGCAAAGCCTAGCCTGCACCAATTCCTAAGCGCTGTTGTTACGCAATAGCTCGACATTTCCCAAGTATTAGAGAGAGAGAGAGAGAGAGAGAGAGAGAGAGAGAGAGAGAGAGAGAGAGAGAGAGAGAGAGAGCAAACAAACCCAGCAGCTCAGTGGTTAGCGTGCTCTACTCCCAAATGAACATCGCTTCATTGGCATGGATTCGAATACAAGTGGAGGCGGTTTGTAGATAAAGCCTTCTTTTTATTCACGTTGTTGCAATGGCGAAGTTGGGAATGCCGACGTGGCCTGATGACGACAACCATGGTAATTTTGTATCGTGAATGACGACAAGAATGGTTGACAGCGTAAGAGAATGGATGGACGGACAAGGCAAGCCCATTTTTGAGCATGTAAGGGCTGTCGCAGTAGAGGGAAGAGTTTGTGTGAAAATGCGGTGCAAGCCTGGCTGGATCTCGATCCATTGATAAATGCCGCAGGACCACAATAATGCTATCTGGAAAATACGCGTTCTTATTTCTTTCTGTGATGCTTTTTTTTCCTTTGTGATAATAATAACAATAACAATAATAAAGAAACCTATAGTAGCCACGTTAGTTTTGACACTTTTTGATTAATTCGCTAAGTGTATAGTAGTGAACATAGAAATACGGGACATGTTCATTGAAAAGAGGTAATTAATTCAAGCGGCTTTAGCCGCAGTGTTAAGGCGTTTAAAGGTGTCGTCTGTCCTTGCGTCGGTTGTGCCTTTGTTACAGAAGCTCACACTTCGGGGACATAACCACAACAATTTGCGGGACAAAGAACAAAAGGCGACAATAGCGTAAGCCTCCGTTCGCCAAGACTGTCGCAAGTTTTTCCCCTGCAGCAACGTCTTTCAAGAATAAGGTAAACATTTTCAAGAAACAATAAAAAAATCAAAAGAGGAAGTGACCGATTAAAGGCTGTAAATTTGTTAACAAACAAGTCCCCATCCTTTAAACGCTGTACCGATATTCTACGCATATGCAAAGGCGGGCGCATTTAAGATAACTATGTACAGAAAAGATTACACACTGATCCCCCATAGCAATTATCTGCAGCTTGCGAGGCAACCTGGAACAAGAAGGAAACTGCGGTCATAAGATTAATACTCTGATACCAGTTCTTAACTGAAATACAACACTACATAAGGTATTTTATATTGTGTTTTTTTATGAGATTTCTCCCGCAGCAAATAGCTGGCTCCATCGCAGGCCTTTCACCGACCACCTTTTGTCCTTAATACCGATAGGCGTGTCCCAAGTCCGGTGAGAGGCGCTCTTCAGATTCCAGACTACGCCGAAAGAAAAGATAAGATTAAGTGTGGCTTTCTTACAGCGTTCTCAACCTTTGAGAGTTTTTCACACGTCGCGCCACACCCCAGCTTCAATTTTCTCAGCAAACAAGAAAAAAACAAACAAAAAATCGAATGCTATAAAAAAGAAGCCACTTTTTTTCTCAGCCACTTTTTCGACTGCAAGCTCATTCACTGCACGATGGGAGCAGTTTTTCGAAGCGGACACTAACATGCATCTTCCCTGCAGCTTCTTTAGAATGCGACCCACCGTGCTAGCTCAGTGTTCATGACGTTGCGTTGCTGAGTACGACGTCGCCGGTTCGATCCCTGCTGCCGAATGACGAGGGGGGCTGAATGGAAAAAAAATAGTTTGTTAAATAGTTTGTTAAAAATAGTTAAGAAACCCGGGGATATTAAACGATTGTACAGCGGTTACCTCGATACTGCTTGAAAGTATTCATTGAAAAACAAACCAAAAGAAAAATAACCGCGAAATAAACTTAATACATAAAGCTTATAAATAGAGACGTGCGTAATATCGAGATGACACCTCCACTCTATGTAGAGCACTGAGTAGATTTACTTGCATGAATGATCGGATTATTTGATGTGGAGTGTCTCGGAAAAAGAAACGACATACTATGGATGGATGGATACGACTTTCTTGTACGTCCGGCAAGGTTTAACGCGACCCCGGCTCTGGTCTCCCACGGGGGAACGTCAAGGCCCTGCCTCAACGCCGCCTCACGGGCCTGCTGGACTGCCCACGTCTGGATTCTGAGGTCTGAGCTGCGCAGAGCGGCGAACTTCTACTACATAATGCGTATTTGCGGCGGCCATACAGTGTGTCGCTACATTTCTATAATGCTAATCGTGTTAAGGTCAACATTCCTTGCGGAATGGGTTTTGACGCAATTTTCACATTTCTTGAGCGTATTTGAAGCTTGGTTTATTTGATATCTCACCAGTTTTTTTTTATAGTCGGGACAAATATTGAGCCAACTTTACCCGCAAGATCTCCGTCACTCGCTGCCGGAGAACAGCTTCTTGGCCCTGTAACTTTAATGCTATCGACTAGAAGTTGAACAATGGATACAGCCGAGTCTCGCGCTGAAACTGACTTCGTTGTTCTGAATTGCCCGACGCCGCCGCATCTTGGAAGTGATTCGCATGCACCCAATGTAAGCACCTATTCAATGGGACCTTTAGAAGACGGCTGGCCACACAGAGCAGGGTAAACACAGCCGAGCTCATAACTGTGAAAGCCGCGAACTCTGCAGTGACGAGAAAAACAAAAAAAATCTCTCCTGCTGCACAGCTTGAAGTATTGACCAACCAGCTAACTGTCTCGAGTCGTCGTTCTGAGCACACGATCCGGAACGGCTGCACCGCCAATGCACTTCGTGCCACGCCGCAAGCCACTATTTTGGCCCGGGCCGCACTTTGGCCGGGCTATTTGCTCTCAGCCCATCGCGGCGTCCTCGAAGCGTGCTATAGGGGCGCGGAAATTCGGGAAGAACACGGCGTCCGAATAGTTGCGTGCACGGCGCTGCTGATGTGCACGCGAGCGGCAACCCCGCACGCGTTCGGTGGTGGTGGTGAAAACGTTTATTTCCTCTGAAAAGAGGGAGTTACATGGAGGGTGCTCTGGAGTCAGGCTTAGTGCCTTTCCCCTCACAAACACTAGGTGGAGTCCCTAGTACGGGACCCCAGTGGCTTCCGCTGCCGCCATAGCTCGTTCGACCATCGCCTTTTGGGCTTTCAGGTCGCAACAGGCGAGTAGGGTCGCCTCCCAGTCCTCCCGGGTGGGGTTTGGGTGTGGAGTAAAAGCAGGGTTGGAGGGGCACGCCCACACCATGTGGTAGAGGTCCGAGGACCTCTCCCCACAGTGCGGGCACTCCCCGGAGAAGGCAGGGTCAAAGTGCTTTAGCGAGGCCGGGCACATCATGGTGTTCGTGACAAGGCGTAGGAACAGGCGTTCCTCCGCTCTCGTTAATCCTTTACACGGATAGGGGTACAGTTTATGTCTATCTTTGTATAATTGTGTTATTTCCTTGTAAGTGTAGGTCGGCGTGGCTTCCGCTGCTTCTTCAGAGGTGGCGGGGGACGAGGTTGCCCGGTTAGAGAGCGCGCGGGCGGCTGCATCTGCTGCCTCGTTTCCTCCTAGCCCCGAGTGGGCCGGAGCCCAGACTATGAAGCGGTGGGATGGACCTCCTACGTACGAGCTATTTTGCAGTAGCCGGTAGGCCAGGTACGGGACCCAGCCCTGTTGGACGTTCCGACACGCCCCTCGCGAGTCGGTTATGATTGTCTTGGAATCGGAGTGTGTTGCCGCTAAAGCGATGGCGACTTCCTCTGCTTGAGTGACGCTTCGGGCTTTGAAGGTGAGCCCGTTCACCGTTTTGGACTCGTGGATCACTGCCGCCGTGTACCACCCGCCATGGTGCGGGCCGGATGCGTCCACGTAGTATACCCCGGGTTTCCTTCCGTAGTGGTGAGCTAAGGCCTCCGCCCTGGCCTTGCGTCTACCTTCGTGGTCGTCCCTGGACATCTTAATTGGGAGTGGTCTTACGTGCAGGGCGTAACGCCATTCCTGAGAGAGTCTTACTCTCTCCTCGGTTAGAGTCGTGTGTTCTATGTGCAGACGGGCCAAAAGGCGGCGTCCTGACGGCGTCTGCGATAATCGCGTGTATTGACCTGTGAGGTGGGCTTCTCTAAGTTCATCGAAGGAGTTCGTCATACCCAGACCTTGGAGTCTCAGGTTAGACGTGGTTATCGGGAGGTCGAGGGCCTTCTTCGCCATTTTGCGTATTATCACCTCGATGATGTTCTGGTCGTGTTTGTTGAGGCGGAGATAGGGGGTCGAGTACAGGATTCTGCTTGTTACAAAGGCATTGGCCAGCCGCAAGGCGTCTTTGCTTCGCAGTCCCCCTTTCTTGTTCGAGACTCTGCGGACCATTCGGCCCACCTGATCTCCCACCTTCTTTAGTTTGTCGAGCGTGGTCGTCGCCAGCCGACGCTGGTGGATGAAAAGACCTAGGACTCTAATTTCTTTTCTTTCGGGTATCGGTTCCGATCCAAGTCTCAATTCTATCTTGTCTGTGCACGCGTTCGAAAAACCGCAGTGACACGGCATTTGAGAAGTGAAGTTCATTGAATATATATTGCTAAACAATACATGTTACAAACTATATTCAGGAACAGGTCTTAAATAGAAATAACTGCAGTGGAACCTCTCACATTGAGTATGCAAGCGAAAAATACGGCAAGGCGTATACATGTAACTAAGCAAAAAAAAAAGAAAGCTGTATTACAGCAATGATAACGCAAGACAAAAGAACGTGAGTGATAAACGATGCATAAAACTTATTTTATAGGTTAGCTGTACGAAACTGTTCACCATTTGCATGGAATGGGGAGCTAAATGGATACGTCGTAGGTAAACTTAGCTCTGTGTGATTTCGGATTAGAATGCAATGAATACGAACAATCGCACTGCACTCTCTTTTCCTGTAGAATTGCTGTGGCTTTACAGCACCTATGCAGATACAAGCATGGCGGGCAACGAGAAGATATTGTCCGAATAGTAGTTCGGATCAGGGCATTAAATTTGAAATTCACGAAAAAATGGATGTCCGCGACACTTCGGAGATCGAATGCGCATTGTTGTTAGGAGATTCTTAGGGCTGACTGCGACTAGGGGTTGAATTGAAACTTGGGCGAGTGGGTACCACCGCATCTTTCGTGGTGCGCACAGCTCCGCACGTACTGCGGAAATTCACTCTGTTCGTCGTTTCTTTTTGTTTTCTTTCCCACAGTACGTGTCTGCCGTGAACGGCGCCATTAAAGTCACTGCGACTCTTGCGGCGAAGAAACGCCGAGCAGTTGGCAGCATGCACGTCAACGCACTATAGGCATTCTAGCCGATGCGTGGAACTGGCGAGACTTATTTAGCGTTGGCCCCCCGCGGAGAGCGGTGAAAGGAAGCCCCTTTTTTCGACTTGCATCGCCCGTAGTTCCGACCTGGCCGTGGGACCTGGTGGAGCCATTACCCACACGCCACGCACGGTCATCATCGTTATCGCCGCCAGAGAGCGCGCGCGCGCACCCACTTTCCGCCTATAGGCGTTTTGGCCTGCCGAACGCCGCATCGCAAGGACGCTTCGCGGCTGTATAGAGAATTCCTCTGCATAGAGCTAACGCATAGAGCATATGCGGAGCTCTATGCATAGAGTATAGAGCTCTACACAGAGCTATAGAGCTAACGACGGCTTCGCAGCCATGTCGGCCAGTAAACGTTACCGTGGGCTTTGAGTGCCCCAGGTTTTGTGCTTCGAAGAGAATATTTGACTCGTCATCCGTGACGTGAGCGTCCTGTTCTCGAGTCTCCCACTAACTACACTCTGGTCAAAAGATGTTATAAGTGAATGTTAAGTGTTAACTGAATGGGAAGGTACGAGTGGCCCATGGAGTGGCGTGAGAAAGACGAAGACAGGAATAGAAGGTGAGAGGAAAAGTGCTTGTCCCGTCGTGTTTATTGCGGGCCGCGAAAGGTATGCTACGACGCCGGCAAGAAGGCGTCCCGCGGAGTATGCGTGAGAAAGACGGTGCATATGGTTCCTGCTAAGTATCACTTCTAGCGCACGTTTTATTCGGCCTGCCACTTCAGCTGGCCTACTCGAAGTTCTTCAGGTTGTCCAAACAGTTGTCCCAAGCAATTGTGATAGTCAAGTGATGGGGGAAATGTCAAGTATACCCGTTGGCACTGCGAAGAGTATCGCTCGCTCACCACGAACGATGATGACGGGTTCTTGATTCGTGTTACCAGTGCAAGTTCTGCAACACAAACGGGACACAAAGTCAAGACACACGCACCACAAACGCTGGTGTCTCTACACGAGGCAACCTCAAGTTACCGCCCGCGACACCAGCGCCTATTGAGCTTCTAGCGGGCAGATTCGGAAGTCGAGGGTCGCTTCCTATCCCATGGGAGAGACTTCGTGCACGTTTGCGTTGGAGCGGGTGCTGCCGGCGGTTTCCAGGATGGCTAGCGTGGCCTAGGCATCCCGCAAGCTTGGCACATGGTACTTTTGTGTCGTTCAGTCCCACAACAGCCTCGAAAGCACGAAACGAGACACGAAACACCGAGACAAGCCAGTCAAACTGCACAGTATTTCAGGAAAGTTCGCAGATGAGACAAGCACCGAGCTATGCGCAGATTCAAATTGCACATCTTTCTTTTCCGCTGCCTTCTCTTCGTCCGCGTCGTGTGGTAAAACGAGTGACTCTCACGTACACAGCGACAAACTTTTGTCAGCTTCGTGCGTAAACGGGCACGTACCCTCAATGCTGGCCCGTTTCAGGAAGTGTGTATCAGGACCAGCTGATGAGAAGCATTGGGCGTCTTTTGATTATCAACCCTTGACATTCCCGCGGACTGCCCGAGGCGGTGCTTTCAGCCAATGAGCATTGCATATGCGGCGCCAGATTGTCATATAAGTTATATATAGCACAACGGGAAAAGAAACAACCTATAATTTAACAACAAAAGTGCGAAAATCGCATGTTTATTTACACTAGATAATTTTTCTTGGATAAGCGATGTAATATAAACACATCGCATACGTGAATTTTTTTTGTGACATATCTTTTTTTATAGCTATACCAGGGAGTCTTAGTAAGTTGGGCAAAAAAGAAGCGCTGTTTCCTCACAACAGGGCACTATAGCGACCGCTGTAAAAATAATAATAATAAAAGAAAGAAGTTTAGTGGAAAATTCTATTGCCGAAACTGCGTTTTGTTTAATGTTCAAATGTAATGCAATTAATTTTCAGTTATCAGTGCTTTAAAACAACTTGCCAGATATAAACAGAACCCAAGGCGTTCATCACAAACTGAACGTGTGTTTTCTCAATGTACTTACATGATCTTGTCGAATACTATCTCTCTGTTCTGGATGAAAAGAAAGCTTTCTACATGTTGAACTCTAACTACTACCCTCGCGCAGCCATCCCCTCACCCCTTTTCCCGTTTTCCCCCTTTACTGCTCTGTTGGTACCGTTTTTCGCGCAGAACTGCGCAATAACTTTTTTATTTAAACACTTTCCGCCATATCACATTAAAACAGGAACCATACGGCAGTCAGTGAACATATTTACTACCAGTATAGGCCTTGTGTGGCAATGCACGTTCAGAAATAAAGTTTGCCGAGTTTTGAAATTTACCAACGCGCTTAATAACCAAACAATATGCAATAAAAAAAAATGACAACACATCATGATGGGCCGAGTTCTTTCCCGAGTTCTCTGACGAAAAAGTTTCAGCTGGCTTCAGCATCATAAATCGCTGCACCCGCCGTATTGAGTTAGCAGTGGCCCTTTCGTTTGCGCGCCTGGGGTCCATCCTCGCTATAATTTAATTTGGGCTTCCACGTTCCGGCCGCTCATCTCTATCGGGCGAATGTACCACGAACTGATGCGTCACGAACACGTTAGACCAGCGAGTGCTGTGATAGCTCATCAGGCTAGTCTCGATATCCCAGTCCTGATTGAATCTCTAAATGTGAAAAAAGAAATGTCTACTGCGCACGTGTATTACACCGTACTTGGTTGAACGTTGCCTACACTACTCATTGCGAACGCTGCAATTGACGCGTCTGCCACAGTGCAACGAGTGCAACGTGAGAGATGACTCGAATCACGTTTGATGCGTGCACGTGCTTTGCGCCTTCGAAGGCTGCCCTTAAACCTGCTGCAAATTTACGTGGCAGCTCCTTTGACGGCACCGTGTGCTTGGATCTTGGAACGGCGCTGGTAGTGCTTCGTGCGCAACAAAGGTACTATTAGCCTTCCTTAGACACACTTGCCTCGGTAGAACTGATAGTTGGGCGAGTTGGTACGAATTCATAGTAAAATATTTCCGAAAATAAAATAGTTGTGAGTAAGCGCTTGTGTGTCCCCCTTCACTGTGTCCTTGTCAATTGTGCGCGCAAAAATATTTTACTATGAATGCACTTGCCTCGACCACACACTCAATACTAGAAACTTGTCGCTGTGTGGGATGTGTGTACCGTGCGTGGTGCTGTGCTTCAATGCGTAACTACAAATGTCATCCCGGTCATATGGAGTAGCACAATGTAGGCCAGACAAGCACTTCCAATGAGTTGCTTATACGTAGGCTACGGTGATGACAAAAAGGCTTCGAGACTGGCTCTGCTTTGCGGAAAGTAATTTACACGCATTCAAGCGCTCCCGCCTTCGAAATAGTCCTCTTGCAAGTAACACAGCGTTCCCAGCGTTTCTGCGAACTTGCGAATGTGTCCTGGATGTCTCTTTGACCGAACGTGTCCAGCGTCCTTCGGCTATTCGAGCTTGATTTAAATAATCGTGTCAAAATGGAGACCTTTAAGCTTGGATTTTCAATTTCGAGAAGAGAGCGAACAAGTGGAAGCGAATCCTTACGAATTACCTGTCTTTCACGTCCAGGGCCATCAGTACACGGGCGAAATTAAGGTGTACTGGTACGACCTTGAGATGAAGCAACAGTCATAGCACGGGGAAATGTCTACATGACTGAAAAAAAAAAAAGGCTAGGAACGTGCGCGGCCCGACAAAGTGCATGCACATCGCGTTTTTGTGCATTCACGGCATTGCGCATCAGAAATTAATAGCGAGCGACCATACTGCCGCTTAATTGAACTTCTTCGGCAGTATTGATGGGGGTTTACTAAACGTTGTTTCTGGGCGCTAGAAGCGACATGGGAAGGAACATCGCTGTCACGTCATTGGTCTTGTGTTGTGCGCGCACAAAAACTGCTATTTCTTGCAGCTGGTACTACTATCTTAGCTAGGCATTCTAAGCATAGGCATACTACTATCTTGGCTAGAAACCACTATCTTAGCTAGGTATTCTAATGAATGCACCAGACTTATCATTGAAGCAGCAGCGATTGCCGATGGTGACTCAGTTAGTAAGCCATCAATCGCATTAACTGACAAAGAACTGGTTTTTCTGAGGTCGCACATGCGCTCTCGTTCATCTTAGGTAATGAATTTTCAATGCATAGTCATGTCGGGTTGATGCTTTTTAGGGGACGCTTCTGTCTTGGTGTCTCAATATATATATGCTTGCTTCTCAAAATGAAAATCAGTTAGAAGTCGGCGCTTGTCTTCGTCGTCCTTTTTGTCTCTCCTCTATGTATGCGCTGTAAGTGGCGATTGATACTATGGATTACCAACTAGCCCGTACCCAGACCTTGCTTCAGTATATTTCCACCCTAATAGTTGCATGCCACACGACGACAAGGCACCCTGTCGCATATTACTTCGCACACGTGAATTTCTCTCCGTAAACATGATGGTTTCCAACCCACTCGTCAGATGCGGCTCCCGTTCAACTCAGAACCAGTCTCGAAATTTTTGATAACGCCACGTACTTCAGAATTGCATCCTGTGCGTTTCACTCGGTGTCCCATAGCTTTGATGTGCAGTAGGACTTGAAATATTCGTGCCCTTTTGTTTACACCTCACCTAGCTGTAGGCGTTATTCTAGTACTTTCCGTCCCGTTCGGCTAAGGAATAAATCATTCAGGAAGGTAAATTTACCTGCACTGTACCTCTATATTTACAAAAATAATGGGATTTTACGTGGAGAAACCTCGATCTGATGATGAGGCACGCCGTAGTGGGGGATTCCGGAAGTTTGGGCCACCTGGATTTCTTTAACGTGCACCTATATCTAAGCACACAAGTATTTTAGCACTTCGCCTCATCGAAATACGGCCGCCTCGGCCGGGATTCGATGCCGCGACCTAGGGCTTTAGCAGCCCAACACCATAGCCACTAAGCAATCACGGCAAATGTACTTCTAAATTTACATGAAACTACCGAGTGACAAAGAAGAGATATCCCAGACAAATTTTATTTTGTTTATGTTGACAGTTAAAATAAATTATGGGTGTTTTACGTGCCAAAACCACTTTCTGATTATGAAGAACGCCATAGTGGAGGACTCCGGAAATTTCGACCACCTGGGATTCTTTAACGCGCACCTAAATTTAAGCACACGGGTGTTTTCGCATTTCGCCCCCATTGAAATGCGGCCGCCGTGGCCGGGATTCGATCCCGCGACCTCGTGCTCAGCAGCCCAGCACCATAGCCACTGAGCAACCACGGCGGGTATATGTTGAGGGTTTGTTGTGTGCCATGTGCGTATTATTTCATTCATCACAGCTCACAAGGGTCCGTCCGCCTGTCTGTCTGTCTGTCTGTCTGTCTGTCTGTCTGTCTGTCTGTCTGTCTGTCTGTCTGTCTGTCTGTCTGTCTGTCTGTTTGTCTGTCTGTCTGTCTGTCTGTCTGTCTGTCTGTCTGTCTGTCTGTCTGTCTGTCTTCGTCTCTGTCTTTGTCTCTGTCTCTGTCTCTTCTCTATGTCTGTCTGTCTGTCTCATCTCTATGTGTCTGTCCTTGTCTGTCTGTCTTTGTCTCTGTATCTGTCTGTCGGTCCTTGTCTCTGTGTCTGTCTGTCTGTCCTTGTCTCTGTCTCTTCTCCATGTCTGTCTGTCCTTGTCTTTGTCTGTCTATCTGTCTGTCTCTCCTCTATGTCTGTCTGTCCTTGTCCTTGTCTCTGTCTCTTCTCTATGTCTGTCTGCCTGTCTCTTCTTTATGTGTCTGTACTTGTCTGTCTGTCTTTGTCTCTGTGTCTGTCTGTCGGTCCTTGTCTCGGTGTCTGTCTGTCTGTCTGTCTGTCTGTCTGTCTGTCTGTCTGTCTGTCTGTCTGTCTGTCTGTCCTTGTCTCTGTCTCTTCTCTATGTCTGTCTGTCTTTGTCTTTGTCTGTCTGTCTGTCCGTCTCTTCTCTATGTCTGTCTGTCCTTGTCTGTCTGTCTTTGTCTCTGTGTCTGTATGTCTGTCTGTCCTTGTCTCTGTGTCTGTATGTCTGTCTGTCCTTGTCTCTGTCTCTACTCTATGTCTGTCTATCTGTCTCTTCTCTATGTCTGTCTGTCTTTGTCTTTCTGTCTGTCTGTCTCTTCTCTATGTCTGTCTGTCTTTGTCTCTGTCTCTTCTCTATGTCTGTCTGTCATTGTCCTTGTCTGTCTGTCTGTCTGTCTGTCTGTCTGTCTGTCTGTCTGTCTGTCTGTCTGTCTGTCTGTCTGTCTGTCTGTCTGTCTGTCTGTCTGTCTGTCTGTCTGTCTGTCTGTCTGTCTGTCTGTCTGTCTGTCTGTCTCTGTCTCTTCTCTATGTCTGTCTGTCTGTCTCTTCTCTATGTCTGTCTGTCTTTGTCCTTGTCTCTGTCTCTTCTCAATGTCTGTCTGTCTGTCTCTTCTCTATGTCTGTCTGTCTTTGTCCTTGTCTCTGTCTCTTCTCAATGTCTTTCTGTCTGTCTCTTCTCTATGTGTCTGTCCTTGTCTGTCTGTCTTTGTCTTTGTCTGTCATTGCCTGTCTTTGTCTGTCTGTCTGTCTTTGTCTCTGTCTCTTCTCTATGTCTGTCTATCCTTGTCTGTCTGTCTGTCTTTGTCTCTGTGTCTGTCTGTCTCTCTGTCATTGTCTCTGTGTCTGTCTGTCTGTCTGTCTGTCTGTCTGTCTGTCTGTCTGTCTGTCTGTCCTTGTCTCTGTCTCTTCTCTATGTCTGTCTGTCTTTGTCTCTGTCTCTTCTCTATGTCTGTCTGTCTGTCTGTCTCTTCTCTATGTCTGTCTGTCGGTCTGTCTTTGTCTCTGCCTCTTCTCTATGTCTGTCTGTCCGTCTCGTCTCTATGTCTGTCGGTCTCTGTCTTTGTCTGTCTGTCTGTCTGTCTGTCTTTGTCTGTCTGTCTGTCTGTCTGTCTGTCTGTCTGTCTGTCTGTCTGTCTGTCTGTCTGTCTGTCTGTCTGTCTGTCTGTCTGTCTGTCTTTGTCTCTGTCTCTTCTCTATGTCTGTCTGTCTATCTGTCTCTTCTCTATGTCTGTCTGTTTCTGTCTGTCTGTCTGTCTGTCTTTGTCTCTGTCTCTTCTCTATGTCTGTCTGTCTGTCTCTTCTCTATGTCTCTCTGTCTTTGTCTTTGTCTGTCTGTCTGTCTCTTCTCTATGTCTGTCTGTCTTTGTCTTTGTCTGTCTATCTGCCTTTGTCTCCGTGTCTGTCTGTCTGTCCTTGTCTCTGTGTCTGCCTGTCTGTCCTTGTCTCTGTCTCTTCTCTATGTCTGTCTGTCCTTGTCTGTCTGTTTGTCTGTCTGTCTTTGTCTCTGTGTCTGTCTGTCTCTCTGTTATTGTCTGTCTGTCTGTCTGTCTGTCTGTCTGTCTGTCTGTCTGTCTGTCTGTCTGTCTGTCTGTCTGTCTGTCTGTCTGTCTGTCTGTCTGTCTGTCTGTCTGTCTGTCTGTCTGTCTGTCTGTCCTTGTCTCTGTCTCTTCTCTATGTCTGTCTGTCTTTGTCTCTGTCTCTTCTCTATGTCTGTCTGTCTCTTCTATGTCTGTCTGTCGGTCTGTCTTTGTCTCTGTCTCTTCTCTATGTCTGTCGGTCTCTGTCTTTGTCTGTCTGTCTGTCTTTGTCTCTCTCTCTGTCTGTCTTTGTCTCTGTCTCTTCTCTATGTCTGTCTGTCTATCTGTCTCTTCTCTATGTCTGTCTGTCTCTGTCTGTCTGTCTGTCTCTTCTCTATGTCTCTCTGTCTTTGTCTTTGTCTGTCTGTCTGTCTCTTCTCTGTCTGTCTGTCTGTCTTTGTCTTTGTCTATCTGTCTTTGTCCCCGTGTCTGTCTGTCCTTGTCTCTGTGCCTGCCTGTCTGTCCTTGTCTCTGTCTCTTCTCTATGTCTGTCTGTCTTTGTCTGTCTGTCTGTCTGTCTGTCTGTCTGTCTGTCTGTCTGTCTGTCTGTCTGTCTGTCTGTCTGTCTGTCTGTCTGTCTGTCTGTCTGTCTGTATTTGTCTCTTCTCTATGTACGTCTGTCTGTCTGTCTATCTGTCTATCTGTCTATTCTCTATGTCTGCCTGTCTGTCTCTTCTCTATGTCTGTTTGTCTTTGTCTTTGTCTGTCTGTCTGTCTCTTCTCTATGTCTCTCTGTCTTTGTCTGTCTGTCTGTCTGTCTCTTCTCTATGTCTGTCTGTCTTTGTCCTTGTCTGTCATTGTCTCCGTGTCTGTCTGTCTGTCCTTGTCTCTGTGTCTGCCTGTCTGTCCTTGTCTCTGTCTCTTCTCTATGTCTGTCTGTCTGTCTGTCTGTCTGTCTGTCTGTCTGTCTGTCTGTCTGTCTGTCTGTCTGTCTGTCTGTCTGTCTGTCTGTCTGTCTGTCTGTCTGTCTGTCTGTCTGTCTGTCTGTCTGTCTGTCTGTCTGTCTGTCTGTCTGTCTGTCTGTCTGTCTGTCTGTTGCCAGGAAGAAATGCAAGCGAAGCGCACCTATCGTATATAGTCACTGCTTCCCTAGGCATTCGTTTCGCTGTTCTGGCGTAGGCTTCGCATGTTTCTTTCTTTTTGCAACAATGACAGGCAGCGACAAGAACACAGCAACATGGCGGGTCTGGGGAACCAAGACAGAAACGTGGGAACAAAAAACAAACAAAAAAGAAAGACTTCGGAGGGATAATGTGGGGCACACGAATATAAATGGAGAGGCCGAAGAAGCAAATAACTGTCACCAAAATTTTCCTAGTAAGCCGTCTGCCGTTCTCGTGTACAGAGCGAGAATGGCCCGTGGGAATTCGAGCAGCGTCGCTGTAACCTGGTCCCGTAAAGGCTGGCAAACAAAAGAATATTAGCAGAATCAGAGTAAACTGTTTCTTTCCCAGGAAAGCCAGACAGGTCGGGTTGAGCGTGGGGAAGTTAGGGAGCGCGCCCAGAGGGGAGTTCGGCCGAGACCGAATCATTCAAGGAGACGCAGGGGACCGCGGAAGACGACAGACGAAACGCTGGTTAAAACAAGGGGCGAAAAAGAAAACGAACAAAAGTCGCGGCGTTTAGGAAGCCTGGGAGTCCCCACTGTTGTCGAAAGCTGTAGTCCCGCCCTGCACAACGACAGTGAATCCCAGCGGACTCCGTTACTCTTGGAGCGTGGCGGTAAATGAGGCGCGCTGCAGTTTCTTAACGTGAACGGCGCTCGAGTCGCGTCCACAGTAGACTTGCTTCTCCTCAGGACGACGTTGTTTCTTTGGCTTAGTTTACCGGTGTGGCAAGGCCTTTGCTGTGCAAATGAACACACTTTCTGTGACGACACCGTGAGAAACAAGAACAAACAAACAAACTAATATTTTGCATCCGCGCGGCGTTTGTACATCAGTTGATTCATCTAAAGAAAACGGAACGTCGTATGCAGCTGAAACTCACAAAATGACGCTCGAAATTGCCTTTTGGCGATTGGGTTACTTTAGCAGAGCGCATAGTTGGTCGAAAAGTGGTTTTATCTACATACATGCTTGGGGGGCATATTAATAAAGCGCGATTAGAAACCTGCTGCGTTGTCGCTTTTAATGCATGCGACTTGTCGCGAGGTTTGTTTTGAGTGTTTTTAAACACACTCTAAAATGCACAGGCGCTCGGCCAAATGCGTTTGAACATGAAGACGGTGAGTTAAAAGCTTGTTAAAGTTTCCCGTCACTCTTTTGCGCAAAAAGAAGTTTTGATGTCTCATGTGGCGGGAAGTGCTTTTGAAGCCGCGTCTAACACGAATGCGATAATCGCGGTGCCGAAATTTATATTATTCGAAAGTTTTCATCAGCGTCCGGAATCTCCGCAGTTGGTCACAGGTGGTGCTGTGGTGTAGCTAGGGCTCCGGGTTATATTTCGCCCATGTAGGGTTCCTTAATGTGCACCCAACGCATGGTGCACGAGCTCTTTTTGTATTCCGTCCTCATCTAAATACTGCCGCCGTGGCCGGGAACCCAGACCGCGGCCTCATGCTCAGCCACCCCATGCACGTCATAGCCACATAGCCACCGAGCGGATCGTGTAATTTAGTGCGAATGTGAAATGAAAGCAATAGTTTGAATAGACGTCCACTAACGCAACTCAGTTTTTCTGTTTCACTCTTGTTAAAATTTATTTGTTGTTCCATTGTCCAACTGTGAATGGAGTATATCGCTTCTTACGGCTCGTTTTCTCGGTGAATTTGGCCGCCTGTATTGACAACGCCCGCTTGCGCGTGAATATTCTTGGGCATTATCGCTAGCCTTTGAACGAATCGGCAGAATGAGCCGGTTATTATACTAAAGGTAAGTTCTCTCGTTAGAGATCGTGCTAAATAGCCAGTAGCCCCGTAATGCTAGGACAGACACTGAACTTGACGCGTAAACAAAAGCGCTGCGAAATTGTCGGCCCTTCCATTTCACGTGAGGCAAGTGCACAGCACCTCTGCGCCGCTGCTCGAATCGTGGAGCGCAGCTTACGCCGTGTGACAGCAAACAAAAAGTGTCGCGCGCGTCCTGCTTTTACGGGACGTCAACAGAGAGACCCGGGTGTGTCAAAAGTGTCAATCTTCACTTGGCGGTCTCGGAGCGTCAAGTGAGGGGGCAGGCGAGTTGGCTTGCCTTCATTTTCTGCACACACATACTCACTCTCTGGAGCGATGCTTTCGAAAAAAAAAGGAAGTATGGCGTTATTACGTAAAACACTCTCTGCGTCGGGCGACTAATGCAGTTTGCGTCTTCAATAGGTCCCTGATGGGCGCTGTCAGACGCTGTCAGCATGCGCCTGGCAAGCAAGCTGCTTCACTCCGCAGAGTTGCGTAGTGCACTCAAGAAGCTTCCGTGAGCCGTCGAACAGACTTTGCAGGTTCGCCCATGGCTTTAATGATGATATCATTTTTTTTTTTCGTGTTGAGCACTGGCTTCACAAGGCGATTGCTTTTGACACTTTGTGTAGTATGGCAGTAAGTGCGGAACGTGCTGATCATTTTCTTTGTGTTTGTGTATCTTTTAATGCGAAGCCTTTCTTTGCCTCATTCCAGACGCATTGCGAGGAGTTAGGCAGGTAGGTAGGTAAGTAGATAGGTAGGTAAGTAAGTAGGTAGGTAGGTAGGCAGTTGGGCAGGTAGGAAGGCAGGCAGGTGGGCAGGTGGGCAGGTATTTAGGTAGGTAGAGGTAGGTGGGTAGGTGGGTATGTAGGTAGGTGGGTAGGTAGGCAGGTAGGTGTTTCCTGTCTTACCATACTTCGTACCTCACGTAATAAAAACAAATTCGTGACCGACAGTGAAATGGACCCTCTGCCTTCGAGCACAGCAGCCCAACCTTCTAATCGCAAGTCCATGAACGCACGCATTCTCCTACCGTGCCGAAGCCGACTAGCTCGCTGAGGCGCATGAGCCGTTTTGTCGTGTTTCTTTCCTCGTGACAGTTCCTCGATTTGGTACTCTTTGTGAGACTGCACTGACCACGGGATTGGCCCGCATTGTCTAGTGTTTTCCTCGGAGACTGTGCCTGAAATGTTGTGCTGCCTTCATGGTCGGCCGAGGTTGAACAGCATTTACCGCTTCATTGCTGAATTGTCGAAAATGTCATCGTCGTTTTAACATGGACCACGTGACACATAGTCATGGATACGTACGATTGTATGACATGTATTCGCTAATCACGTCACAACCAGTGCTTCTCTCGCTTGCGCTTTTTTGGCGACATGTATTTTACGTGCAGATCTAAAACAAGTTATAATAAAGATGTAAGCTCAACAGCAGGAAAAAAAAGATAAGGACTTCGCGCGATCAGTTGTCAAAGGAGTTATCACGTGACCGGATGGCCACGCGGAAAGAAACAGTGATGAGGTTTTAGAAATAATGAGGTTTTAAAATAGGCGCAGCGTTTGAACGCTGTGCCTGTTCAAAAAGCAAGACAAAAAGCAAACAAACGTAAAAGGTCAACCAAGTGTCGATTATAAAGAAACCAGGTCGACGTACATGGTGGTTCAAATTATTCAATTAATAAATGTTGATTATATATCTCTAGTCTGTCTCTTTTAATGTTCATTATTCCTTCGTGTCGTACCTTGTTCCTATCGTATTTCAAGCGCAATTACGTCGACCTTGTTTTCTTTAACATTGACACTTTCTTGACCCTTTCTTGAATTGAAATGAACGTTACAATTGGCTTCTGCCATATTTATATTCAATGTACTCCTGCACTTTCTCAGTTAAGGTCCTCAATTATTTGTTGCAATTCATCCCCAGCGTTGCTGAACAGTATAATGTAATATGCAAATCTGAGATTGTTGCGATATTCGCCATTGATCATCGCCCCTAACTCTTCCCAGTCTAATATTAGTAGGCTAATGATGATAGTCTATCTTTACCTACTCTGCAACTAAGTCTAGCTCCTTTAGGGCACAGGCAAAGCCATGTTATGAATTCATTGCCTCGTGCGAATCCTGCTTAGTCCAACCGAACTCGCTGCAGTTCCCAAATGTATTTTGTAAGGCGGCTATGCCTCGATGTGTCTGCATTTACGGCGGTGCATCCTTTACAGGGGCATAGCGCAGTGAGGTCAATTTACGACCACGCTGGTGCTATTTACGCCCGCACCGTTAAAGTTACCTACTCTGCGACTAATTCTCGCTTCTTATACCATTGAGTCCAACATTTTTACAGCTTCTTCGACTCGGCACGATGCTATGGAGGCGCAAAAGGGCCGATTTTTTTTCTTTATAGAAGTGGTTACAAGATAACCATTCCCAGCTTGCGTCTGTTCTTTCTGTTGGTGCTGCTGCCCGAATCCACGATTTTCCTGCGACGGTCTAGGATGAACACTGTGGTAAGGAATGTCTACACTCGGGTTGAGACCAGCAAGCTTTAACAGCCCAAAGCATTTTCGACATCGTGAATTCGACAGCAACCCCCGTACCGCTCCCACCCCGCTACTCGCTAGAACTAGAACTCGCACTGTTGCTCGCTACCGCTTCAAGAAGGAGCACTTGAGTATACATTGATACACCACTCCCTTCGTCTGCCCGATGCCAGCACTGCTTTCGAAGAACACACGCTAACTGTGAACAAAAAAATATGACTTAAGCAAAAGTTAGGCAGAAGCAGATAAAACAAAATTTTAAGCAGTGTCATCAATACACCTAAGCAATGTAACTCGGCCTGCACGGGTTTTAGGTCGCGTTACGGTAGACAGTTTAGTTTATACTGTCTCATCGTCAAGCGACACCACGTGCAATTTTTGCACTACTTTCAGAGCCAAATTAAAAATGTGTCTACGTTCTTAGTTTATGGAATAAAAGCATGCGCGTCTCCACCAATGTGACACACAATCTTCTCATTCCCAATGCATTTTAAAGACATATTCTAAGCTGCAGACAGTCTCAATAAGTAGCGCGTCTAGCCATAATCTTTCACTAACTAGCTCTCGCCGCAGGATTGCTAGAGGAGGGGGAGGTTAGCAATCGATTTGTCTGGTTTCAGTGGCGAAAGCCATCAGCGACTGCGTCACAGCCTCTCGGCGAGCCTAGTCTCTAGCCGGGCTGATACAATCGTCGTAGCTAAGTACCATTGTATAGCCTTTGTTCTACAGATCAGAGATTCTGCCTTTCGACCACTTATGGAAATAAAAAATGGCGACATATGTCTGTACCATTGTCAATTACAATCATCTATTTCTTTTCGTGTGTCGTTGCTTTGCTTCGCGCGTCTTCTCGTTGTACTAGACAATTATCTTTTGATATTCATCTCGTTAATATTCCTCTCGCTAGTAATGGTATGCGGTGAACGTCTGCTGTAATTCTGTGGTATTAAAATCTGGAACGCTATTCGTTTATTAATAAAAATGTCACCTCATCTCGCTAACGCACTACAACACTACATCGAACAATTAAGAACGCTCTGGCGTAAGCAAATATTTACAAAATACGTAACTCATTTGCATTTATGCATGCATATTAATTTTGCTTCTTTTTCTTCTGAAAATAACTTTATATGTTGCACATTATATTTTATATTAGATTTGATTAAATTTGATTGATATTATGTTCGACTTGATGTTTGATCAAAATTGTATGCTTGATTGTTGATGAACCTGTTGATTTGATATTTGATGATTATATATTTGGTTTTCTTCAATGTTGTTTACCCTGTCCGAATTGCCATTGTAAATAAAAAGCTTTTCGGACCTAAACTAGCCTAAGGCTAAGGGTCTGTGGGAGGCGGCGCGAAGAGGTAGCCGGCGTAAGCACGGTTTATTTAGGCCGTCCAGCCATGGGTGAGTTCTATGCACTCTTCCAAGACGTGCGGCATGGTGCCCTTTTCTCTTTTGCAAAAAGTACAGAGCATATCATGTTCCGCAGGGTACATGCGGTTCATCAGCACGGGATGCGCAAGCGATCCCGCCTGCGCTCGACGCAGGATCGTCTGTTGTGGCCTGGTGAGTTTGGGGTGCGGCTCTGACAGTCTGCACCTTTCCTCTCGGTACATCCGGGTAATGTTCCGAAAGCTGGTAACCGGGTGCGGTAGCTCTTCCACCGAGTGTAGCGTTGTCTGCCCGATGCGCAAGCATGACAATCGGAGACGAGGCGGTGGACTGTGGGTCCGATTGTTTCATGGAAATCGGATGAGCGGGTAGCGAGAGGCTGACAGGTGCTCAGACCATGGTGTGGTTGGGACTTTGATTACGAGGTCCATAGCTGTGCGATCTCTCCCGCACGTTGGGAGAAAGGGCGAAGTTAGCCTTCAGGTGCTGGAGTATGACTTGACCCCTCCTCCTCTCCCCCACGGGGAAATTCTTAAGATAGCAGATCTGTGTTCGGTGGTATCAGACGGGCAAGCTTGCGTCTGCTAGCATCGATTAACCTTTCATTCTCAAGGTCGCGGCAAAGCTGAAGGGGGATTTCCGAGACCGTATGGGTTTGGTGACAAGTGAGGCTGCACAGCAGTGGGCTAGTTCTAGTGTGGCCTCGTCAGCGATCTCGTTGCCTTGGTTTCTGTACATGACCAGGTGTCCAGCTGATCGTGATGTTAACGCCTCTTTCGAGGGTCCAATTATAGGCGCGTTTAACGCGCTTAATAATCAAGAATTCATCGTGGCATTATCACCGTGTTGCGTGATAGAGGCGAAGGGGCATGCTGTACGGATGTAGTCCTACGTAGGTACAGCTAGAGGAAGAAAGAACATTTTGCAGGCGCCGATGGTGCCTTGGCGCTCAAGCAGGCTCAGTCTTAGGGCTGAAGTACTGACCGCTTCAGTGGCCGTTTTTATGCGGATTCGACGATGTCTCGTATCGCGGTAGTGGGGACATGATTGTGCATATTGGTATACCTTCTCTGCTCTCGGGTGTTTCGGCAAGCCGCTAATGAGCCGCAGTGCTTTTTCGGCTGAGTGTTTCGATGCGTTGTCAGTGGCGCGTGTTGAGGCGGCGTGGAAAAGAAGCAGGGTCCCTTTAGTGTATCGCTCGGACCAAAATCCGTGCCATATCGGTGCCGGTACCGCCTGCGCTTCACGTGAAGCGCTTTATCACGAGCAGTATATTTGTGCCACGTGGGTTGCAAGGCGCACTTATCTATGGGGGACCTGCCACACCAGCGCGGTGAAAGGGTTGCACCCAGGGTTGTCGTGGTCTCTGCGGTGATCGCAAGGTTTTATCGCCAAAGAATGCAAATGATATGTGCGAGGACTGCTCGAGGAAGAAAGCCATATACACGGTGTATACGTAGCTCGCGTGCTACACGGTGTAACCTGCACCCTTTCGGCAGCAGTAGCATTGTCCGATCGCATCAACCAGCACCCCGTAAAAGCTAGACGATGAGAGATACAACGGCGAGGCAAACAGCACTCCACTCCAGCGGTATAGGCGGACACGGCAGATGACGTCCGCGGCGAGAGAGTCACTCGGCGAAGATGGAACAGCAGCTACTCGCCGTCCGAGGAGGCTATCACCACTGGCGAGCACGAAGACGACCTGGCGATTGGAGCAGGTGCTGCTCCAATCAATGAGGCTGATCTGGCACATAGAGCGGCGCTCGAGCAGCATGCGCTTGACTTCTAGATCACGCGTACCACCTTGGAGAGCAAGAACGAGCGGCAACTATACGCACTGTCCCGCTAACGCGAGAAGGTTCTGCTTCACGGCAGCTGCGCGAACGAACAGAATGGCGCGCTGAAATATTGTGCGAGCCCACTGCTTTCCGGCGCTACAGCAGGGATATTCTCAGCACCGTCCGTCAGTGCCTGGGGACACCATCAATTCCCGGACATCAATCAGCGGTGTACGGCGAGTTCGCCTTCTTTCTCCACTCCGCTTTCTATGGAAGAGCGACCGGACATGTTGTGTCCTCTATCGGCCGCGATCTTGCATCAGTTTCCGCGGACCATCACGTACATATGTTGAAGCTACAGTTTCGAATTTCAGCCAGACCGGACGCAGCGGGATGGGCGAAAATTACAGGAGAGTCAAGCGACGCCGTTCTGCGATGTCCCTATACATATAATCCGATGAAGGCGCAAGCACCACATCCACGTCGCCGTTTGCAAATGTCTCTACTAAAATAGTACTTCCACGAGGCGACGTGCCGACAATGCCGCCAGCATTCAGAGCGGAGTACGGCACGCTGAACGCATAGGGCCCTGCTTCGACTCAGATGATTCCCTGAATGCCGTATATAGACTAAAAACGCGACTGCGAGCGTTGGGTAAAATAGTACACGCGACCCCGCTTGCATTGCTTGCATCATCACCGAACTGGTCACGGTGTCATTCTTTTCAACTCTCTGACTTCAGAGCTCCAAACTAGGCTTTCTGTGTTCGTGTCTGCCCTTTCCATTGCGCCGACTGCTTTGACGGTGTATCGTATCGTAGGCATGCCATCTCATCCTGAGCTTCATCCTTGCCGTATAGGGCGAACAAAGACCGCAGCTTGATCGCCGAACATTCGCGCATCCTTATTTTGCACCCCAGCTAGACCTTGCCAGTTGTGATGTCTGCATAAGTTTTTCAAAGTTCACAACAGTCATTGTAGCGGACGATAATGAGGTTGAATACATAGCAAAGAATACCTTTTTTTTTACAGCAATAGGTGTTTTACGAACAAACTGTGGTAAGTTCACTATTCCTTCTCATTTTCATGTTCTCTGGTATCTGTCGCTAGAACCATAATATCATTTGCGAGAAAATTACAAAGAAAAGAAAAGTTCCCATTGCGGCGGGAGGATTATATCTTATTATCGACAGTTTGGGATTCCAGGATTCTACCTCTCAGCCACTCTGCCAATGCTATAGCAGCGGAGCATACTGATCCCGGAGAGCGAAGTCGTGCCATGGCAGCTGCCATGATTGCTTAACGCCCGCTCAACTTCTGTGTACTGGACATAGCTGGCGTCCGCTCCTTCTTCGTGTTCCAGCAAGCCGCTTTCGCACGTCGCCTTTAGCGAGAGCGATTTCTTCGGCTTCGGCTTCGGCTTCGGCTTCGGCTTCGGTTTTTGCTTACCGGGGAAGGCCTTCTAGCACTCGGCTTCTTCTCATGTTTGCTGGATGGCGCTGATACGGTCTTGTTTTGTTTTTCTTTCAATGATACCGCGAGGCATATTAGGTGATGCAAATTTGAGAAAAGCCGAACGAATCTAGCAGTAAGAATCTAAGTATAGTTGTTCTAGTCGAGACCAGCTAGTAGCCAAGTCCGGATAGGTAGAAAGAGGAACAAAAGCCTAGTCTTTTCCGCTTCACCACCGGGAAAAAGAGGCAACATCAACAGCGGGAGGTGCAGCTTCCACAAACGAATACGACTCACAAATCTTTTGCTCCTCGAAAAAAGATCGCTCGCACGCACCTGCGAATGTTCTCTCCAACCGACGCCGCACGAAACAGCCTAAGGCTTACTGCACGTAACATTTCGCCAGCTATTGTGACATCACTTTGCATTACGAGCGGAAGTGCAATGTCGTTTCAAATTTTAGACGTAGAAACATGGGAAGGTAGGCCACGTTAGCCAAAATTCATTTCTCAAGTAACAATAAAAAAAAGCAAGTGAGAAAATATCAGCAAACATTACACACATGAACACAACAACACTATCAGTGTCTCCATGTGTACCAGCACAGAGATTACACTCCAGTACCTATAGGACGGTATCCCATCACACAGGAGTAAAATAGTCCACGCAACTCCTTTTTACGTACAACTATATAAGGACAACACGCCCGCGACATTATTTCGCTATAAAGGAAGTGCAATGTACAGAAAACAAAACACGTAATTTCACTTATAGGAGTCTCTAAAGTTAGCGTCCGCTAAAAAAATTGCGAAGGGCACTCATGACACACCTCTGCCTACCAGGGCATGACCACGGTCCAAGTACTTTGCTTACCGGGGGAGGCCGTCTGCCATAAGGTGCTCAAATGGTCACGCAGACGGACTCGGTTTTCGTCATGTGGAGTACATCCTATGATAATGTGCTCCACCCAAGCGTCGCAGTTATCACAGAAACTACAATATGAGGACATTACTTGTTTGATGCGATGCAAGAAGTGAGGCGTGTCGGATGGAGGAGCGTGTCGAACGTGCGGTCAATCTTTTAGGCTCGATGAAAACTGCAGGAATGGGTCAACTCTGTACTGGAGTGAACGGATTGCCTGTTCGTCGAGCCAGGTGCCCTTGCAAAGTTCATGCAGCAAGGAGCGAAGGACATTCTTGGCGTCTGATGCATAAAATGTCACGGATGGCTGGGTACCTAATGCAGGTGCTGTACTAACCAATCTGTCCGCCACCTCACTGCCCCTGATTCCAACGTGGCTTCGTAGCAGCTGAAAGCAGACGTCTTGATCAACAAGTTAAACTATTATCAATGTTCTCATAGTTTTGTAGCTCATGGAATCATCTACATCAAAATAAAGTGCCTTTATCACTTCTAGGGCTACTTTAGAGTCGGTGTATGCCATCTAGTAGGCTTCGGTCGCTCTCGGCAATACATCTTGCAGCTTGTAATATTCCAAAGAGCTCTGCTACAGAAAGCGATGACTTGTACGATAACCAGTCGCTTCTGTTTACTTGGTATGGAGGAACACGGAAGGCCGCACTCGAGCGTTCATTCGATGTAAACGTGCCTGTGAATACGAATGTGTATTCGTGCTTCTCACGCTCCATTTTATGGAGTGTGAAAAACTATGTTCTTAGGCAGTGGCCGATTTCTTTTCGATTAATGGGATGTTCAACTTCACAGGAGGTGTGATGAGTCACCGAGGAGGATGACTAGTGAGTGGACGGTAGAAATTATGTTGCTCTGAAATAAACACTTCCTAAGCTCGTGAAGTGCCACCAGTACGTCCACTTCTGTGAAGAAGTTCGCAACGAAGCGGGCGAGCACATGACTTGAGGGTAAGCGAATGAAATGTGTTGAAAGAGTTCTTGAATGCAAAGAACTTGAATGTTCGCGTCTTATGCTTCTGATATCACAAGTCCTCCTGGAGACTCCCCCCCCTTCCTTCTCGCTTTGTTTTATGGAGGGTTGAAGTTCTTCTGAACTGCTCATTACCTATAGTGTGACCAACCCACCTCGTAGGTATGAGCCATGGGATGAAGCATCAACAGCTGTATGACTATGTCAGCTATGCGATGCTGGTCCTGTCGCAGCAAAGGAGTTCCGTGCCAGAGTAAAGCCGAGACCACACGTACGCTTGCGGACGCGCGCTAGCTCGCGTTCGCGCGCCTTGCGCCTGCCGCGCCTCGCGAGTAATGGCGGTTTGCATCCACACGTACGCGCGGAAGCGCGCGCTCCTGCGCGCTCACACATAATCGGTTGAGAAGGCATCGTTTCGTACAGAAATATTTACGGTGCTGCAAAATGCTCAAATAGTGATAAACGTCATTTTTATAATTTTAGAGTTAATAAACCAACGTAAAAAAATGAAAATGCGCTGTCTTTTCACGACATAATCAGCTTCGCATGAAGTGGCAGCAGCACTGGCACGCTATCAACGGCGCCGCGTTTCCGCCTTTCCGCGTCGTCTGCATTTCCGCGTCGTCTGCATTTCCGCGTCGTCCCGCCTCCCTGGCTCCATCCCGTCGACATTATGCCCGCAGTCTCTACTCGTACGAGGCTTTTACTGTTGCTGGAACAGATACTCTTGCTCATGATAATGAAGAGGAGACGAGACCAACGACGGTGCAGGCAGCGGCGACGCTGGTGGGTGCGACCTGTGTTTTTGGCCCGAAAGCAAGAAGGACTTTACCACACAGCTGTAAGTACTCTGCTCATTTTACGCAGAAGTGTTTTGTCGTGTCGCTATTCAGTATCTGACCTTGGTTGAATTTGTAATTGCTAAGAAACACGTGCAGCGCTGAAAAGACGATATGCACGCGCTCTTTTTGTGTCATTTCGCCCCCATTGTCGTTAATCTGTAAGGCTTTCTGCTCGCCTTTATATCGCTTAGCAAGTTCATTGTTGTTTTAGTGATGCAAATGACCTCTGGTCACCCTCTTGGCGATCAGGTACATACGATGCATTAACACATGAGACGACCATTCGCAGCCACGTCTATTATGTCTGGATGATTGTTTACATTCTTCATGGCAATTGCAGATGTGCCGCATGCGACAAGGAGATCACAGATTTTTCTGCAAGTACTACAGAATGACGCCGCAGCTTTTCGATAAGCTGTTAAACTTTGTCGCTGCGGACCTGACCCGACAGCAGTTCATCAGGGAGCCCTTGGAGCCTGCAGAGCGACTGGCGATGACATTGAGGTTCGTAGAAGTACATTCCACATTGTGAGTAAAATTATTTACCAGTGGAGTACCATGTATATGCTGCTACAGTCGTAATGCTATTACATTTTTTAACATTATACTTTGCTGTATATTTTAAAGAAACTGCATAGGCTGCTGCTATGAAATGTTTCTGTTACAGAGGTTAATCATAGCATGGTAGTTATCAGGCTAGGGCCCAGTCTCTCAGGCTAGGGAATGCTGGCCCACAGTTTGTGTATGGAACAGCAATTTCCTGCTATTTTACATCTCTTATGTATTATGGGGTTGCTTGCAGAAATGGGATGATTTTTATTTGTATTGGTTCATGAGGGGTAAAATGTAAATATGCAGATTTCCAGTGCATTGGGGGCACGTGCCCATAATTAAATCATGGTTCTGGCACGTAAAACCCCTCAGTTAGATTGGTGTGTGAGGGCAATTTTCGTTCTGTTTGTCATGTTACAGTTACCTGGCATCAGGGCAGGAGATATGCCAAGTAGCGCTGTTATATCGTGTAGGTCTTGAAACTGCCAGGCAATGCATACACGACACATGTCGAGCAATATGGGCACGCCTCAAGGATCATTTCATGCAAGTAAGTATGCCATTACACTTCACTTATAACTGCTGCACTGTGATTATTGCTGGTAGTGCGGGCAAAATGTTTGCCAATTAATTAAAGAATGATCAGCCTTCAAGCAGTACCAAAACACTAGGTAATCAACTTTGCCTTGGTACATTAGAGGCAAAGCATTTCTTCTACTGCATAAATGTGTGTTACACCGAGCTTGGTCCTTTGGACATAGCAATTACGTTTATCACTTGAAATGACACTGCACACTTTCTAGCAATATGGGCATTGTGTGCCACTGATTTTTCCAGTCAGTAGTAATGGCAAGTGCCGTTTTATTCTAGACACCAACCCAAGAGGAGTGGGAGAAGATTGCTGAAGGATTTTCAGCTCGATGGCAATTCCCCAATTGCTTGGGGGCTGTCGATGGAAAACATGTAGCAATCACATGCCCGCCAAATTCTGGGAGTAATTACTTCAACTACAAGGTAAACTGCTATGCTTTCATTTTATTTGCTTTGTGTACTAAGGATGCTGTTTCTTTTGGTAATTGCAATTCCGCCAGGAAGGTGCTTTGTAGATGTTACAATTTACATGCAGTGCAAGTCAGGTGCCATGTACAGTGCATTGTAGTGCTGAAAAAAAAAAATAACTCAAATGCAAATGGGCATATGGTTATAAAATGAGGTATTGTGGTTCCTTAACCTTCAAGCATATGAGGGGTACGAGTATGAAAGGAGACTATTGAGTTTAACGATTGACAACTCACTAACATCCAGAGCATCCTTTGATGCTTTTGCAGTTGCCTGCATTCTGCAGCCATTTCAGTAAACTTTCTTATACGATAGTACGCAGGTGACAATAGTACCAAGCCTTGCTTGCTAAACAGGCCACTCAAATTGCCTGACAGTGGCCGTAAATTTGCTGTTTGCATGTGAATGTCGACGCTTGCTCTGATGCTTTATTTCAGTGAACATATTCAATTGTCCTCATGCATGCTTTATTTTCAGGGAACATATTCAATTGTACTCATGGCTGTCGTTGACAGCAGTTGCAAGTACGTGCTTATCGATGTGGGGGCTGAAGGTCGCGTGAGCGACGGAGGCGTATTTAAACACTCTGCATTTGGCAAGGCCCTTGTCAATGGAGACCTCAATATACCCTCACTTGGCCTGCTCCCAGGAACTACCACAGCTTTACCCCACGTCTTCGTTGGGGATGAAGCTTTTCAGTTAAGGAAAGACTTTATGCGCCCATTTCCTTCCAAGCAACTTTAGGATGAAAGAAGAGTCTTCAACTACAGGTTGAGCCGAGCAAGGTATGGTGCACTAAGATAGTGAAATTCAAAAATGAGACACTGACAGTCATTCTCTCTTTTAATAATCAACCTTTTATTGCAAAATCAATGCAAGTAGAGGTCTTGAAGAATACTTGAACAATCTGAACTGCTTCAGAGCTTCTCTCTGGTGTCCCTTTAAAGTGCACAAGTACTGCGCAAGGAATTAATATACCGCAAGAAAAATACACGCATAGTACTTCTGACACTGGATTTCTTGCAGTCTTTGTATCATTACTGTAAACATGTCTTCTCATAAAGGCAGACTAAGGGAACAGGTTCTTCTAACCATTTTTTAAAAATAAATGTTTCTGAAATTTGAATTTCAATGTTTGTTTGCTATATTCCGACAGACGGTGTGCTGAAAACGCGTTCGGGATCACAGCAGCAAGGTGGCGTATCCTACTGCGGACCATTAACTTGCTCCCCACAAACGTGGACTTTGTTGTCAAGGCTGCCTGTGTCTTGCACAACTTCCTAACTGTCCTCAACCCACAGTCGGACAATTACAGTGATAAAGAGGACAAGTTTGGAAACGTTGTTGCAGGACACTGGCGCGAAAGCATCCAAGCTGCGTTGGGAGACGACAGAATGCAGCAGTTTACCCCCCTTCAGTCAACACGATCAAGAAACTACGACAGTGATGCTGCACATGCCAGGAACCTCTTTGCAGCCTATTTTTGCAGCAAAGTAGGTGAGGTTCCATGGCAGTGGCACCAACCAGGTGTTTCCAAAGAAGGCGCTTTGAAGCGTCTACGTGAGCAGCAGTTCTACCAGCTGCAATGATGGTGAGCAAAAGAAAGAAAGAGCAAAAGCCACATTGTGACTTCATAACAGTCATTCATAATTGCTGTTCACTGTGGCTTATCAATCATGCTGTTTACGTGTCAATTTTGTGGCACCTGTGCAAGAAAAAAATGTTTGTGTTATTACTTTGTTCATCCATGTTGTGAAGTGTGTAGTCCACTTACTTGATGGTAACTGGATGTTTGATGTGGAGTAGAAATAGACTTGAACTGTGGTATTCATGACTATCGAAACCGTAAACATTTTATTTCCAACCACAAAAAAATACATTTATTTAAGCATACCCAGCTACTGCTGGCTTGACAGGTAGGGCCGTACTGGCCAGCCAAGCTGCCGCGAATGCAACTGTCACTCCCCATTCGCTCCATTGCAGTTTGCCTGAAGTGGCAGGCCACAACTATGCTGTTGCAAAGAGTATTGCACGTGCATGTGCAAGCATTGATGAGGTAGAACATATCACATTATGTAAGGAAGGCTTCAAATAGGAAAAAAAAGCACCTATAAATAAGTGCAAATTGAACACAAAACAACGACATAAAAATATCATTGGGAAGCAACGTGCATGTTAAAGAATGGAGAATGCAGCGTAAAGCAGTAAAAAACAGGACATAAAAAGCAAACAAATGAGGTGAGGCATCAAAGTACAGTAATACACAAAGGACTATGGTAAAAACAGCCATACGAGTATCTGGAGGTACGCATTTTTCTTGGTTTCCACAACTTGGCTGTCAAGAAGAGTATTGCACAGGTGAAAGGCACGTGCATGCATTGAAAAGCTAAAATGTATCACGTCATGTACGGATGACTAGGAATGGGAAAATAAAAACTGAACACTGACCAGTGCACATTGAACACATGAAAACTTATCCAGAACATAAAAAAGCCGAAATAAAAGTACCTGCCGTGGTAGCTCAGTGGCTATGGTGTTGGGCTGCTGAGCACGAGGCCGCGGGATCGAATCCCGGCTACAGCGTGCACATTTCTATGGGGGCAAAATGCGAAAACACCTGTGAACGTACCTTTAGGTGCACGTTAAAGAACCCTAGGTGGTCAAAAGTTCTGGAGTCCTCCACTGCGGCGTGCCTCATAATCGGAAAGTGGTTTTGGCACGTAAAACCCCATAATGTAATTTTTTGAAATAAAAGTATCAGTGACAAGCAGCTAGCGTGTTAAAAATGCATAATGCAGCATCACAATAAAGCAGTAACAAACAGGACATAAAAGCAAGCATATAAGAGATTAGGTATCAAAGTACAGTAATACACAATTCAATATGATAACTATGGTTGTACGAGTATCTGGAGGTACACTTTTCTTGGTTTCCACAACTGGGCTATCAAAAAGAGTATTGCACAGGTAAAAGGCACATGCAATCATTGACCAGTTAAAATGTATGCCATTATGTAAGGACGACTAGAAACAAGAAAATAAAAGTAAGCAATAAACATCAAAAGCACATAAATAAGTGCAAAGTGAACACATGAAAACTAAAAAAAATTTATGAAATATCAGTGACAAGCATATAATGTGTTAAAGTATGCAGCATCACAATAAAAGATGGAACATAAAGAGTGAATATATGAGAAGTGAGAGATCAACATACTGTAATATAGAATTGAACACATTGAAAAAGAAAATAAAGAATAATAGTATGAGTACCTGGTGGAATGCAGTATGAGCAACTTCTGACATTTTCTTGGTTTCCATAACTTGGCTATTGAGAAGGTTATTGCACGGGTCGACAACACATTAAATTTAAAAGCAAAAGTATGTATACAAAAGTAAGAAAACAAACATACTCGAAAAACATGCTGCCTTGATGTGCTGGTTTATAGTATCACTGTGCCTTCATGGTGCAGACAGCACATGGACGAGCAAAATGAACAGATAGCATAAACATTGCTCCTTCGTTTCTTTGGCGATGTGCGATCGGCACTCTGAAGCTGCAGTGAGAAGGTGCCGAGTATGACAAAAAGAAAAAAATTAATCAGTTAATTCCTTAATGACATTCAAAATCTTTATATACATGTCCGCTTGTTTTTCCGTTCTCACTCGTTTCATGAGTGGAACAAGTGACATTGCAAACAGCTCGATGTGATCTGTCGGCTTTGTTGTTTCGAGAGCACCGGTGACACGCTGAAGCTGCTGCGCCAACAAATCGTCTGCATTTACCTTTCTTTTCCTGCTCGTAGGCGTGCCGGACGACGTTACTGAAGATGCCTGTGCACGAGGTGCAGGCGTTGCCGCTGGCGGCACCGACACCTCTGTTACCACCACATCCTCCGCCTCCTTCTCCTGCTCCTCCAACTCGTACACGTGCACGTACTCCTCCTTGCCAAAGTGGCACATGTCGACAAAGAGCTCTGCAGCAGTGGGCCCTTCCTCCAGGTTGTTATCGTTTGCTCCGACAGGTTCCTCCTGCTGGCTCAGCATTTGGAAGTTCCCTGATGTGCTGATACATTTGAAGAAAGAAATGTTCATTGTAGATACTTTTGGCTGTAAATATTTCAAATAATTCAAAAAGCAATGTGAAAATAAAGTTCATTAATTAAATTGTACAAGTGCTCTTTATCTGAAGGGGTCACCCAAAGATATCAATAACACATGGATACACATAACACTTTAGCGTCATCATTTACTTTTATTCTAGTTTACATTGCCATTCCATATAGTAGCACATTCTACATTTCAGTGAACACAAGACTCTTCCCTGACTGAAAAAAGTTAATGCTTTAGAAGTAATGTTTGTTATTCCATAAATAAGCCATATTGCACTGCTGGAAAATGCAATGTTAAGAGTGACCTGAGTCCTTGAATTTTTAGAAATGTGCTGTGTGCAGTAACATTTGTATCTAAAAATGGTACACTGAATTATTTTATGCATGCTAAACAAATATTACAGTGCCATTTGATGAAATTATATGCTTTACAACCTAGCTACAGCCACAGGTCCCATCCATTGAGGTTAATTGATCCATTAACAGCCGATGTTACAAAATACATGGAATTCATCACACTTTAAAAGATTGGCTGGTCGTAGAAAAACATTTGGCTAGGGAAGCGAGTCAAATGAGATTCTCCACACTAGGTGTGGAATTCGGGAGATTTCCAAGAGTCTGCGCGACTGCTTACAATGTTGCAGCTTTAGTACAAGTGGACTGAATGTGGGCACTCGCTAGAGCTACTGGGCTGAGCGAGAAGCACCATATGGAAAAATTCATGTTAGAATGCCGTGGATGGTGTTTTGAATTTCTTGGCGATCAGTGAAATGCACGGTTCGCCATGCTTATAAACTACACGCGAGCTAGAAATTCGTCCGAGTTTTGCGGACCGAACAACACTGCGTTGATCATCATCCACGTAGTTTTTATGAAATTGTGAATCTCGCAACAACGGCAGTCCAATAGGACAGTTTAACATAGTGAGGCGATGCACGAGTTCTACTCCTCTAAGCGACAAAATAACACGCCATTAAACTTACGCTCTCGTTTCCATTGTGTCGCGGAGAAACATGAGGAGCTCGAAGAAGGGCCACGAACATTCGCTCTCTTCCTCGGCTCCCGCTCCGCTCTTCTGGGACGTCGCGTCATTGTAACAGCGACGGAATTTGTCGCGAAGCGACTTCCACCGCTTCTGTACGGCGGTGACACCGTCTGTGCAAAAGAGTAGTTCCATTTTACGAAAATTTCTCAAGCAACAGCGCAGCATTCAAGCAAGCTTACCTTGCACACCGGGCACAACTATCGCTGCCACTTCCCTCCACAGGGCAGCTTTCTTCTGTCGATTTTTGTGGTCCCTGTGGCGAGAGTGCCACAAAGACGGCCGGGCCTCTACAGCGGAGATTAGGCGCTCGTTATCGATGTATATATCTTCCGCTGCTGCCATTATTGTGTAGTACGCGCACAGAATGAAGAACCAACTTGTACGCGAATCGATTGCGGTGCTATCAAAACTGGCGCCAAAAGTTACAAGCCATCGGATGTTTAGGAAGCAGCACCTTGTGATTGGTCCCTGCGGGAAAATGTACTTCCGGTCTAGCAAACAAAATCTAGCAGAAGAAAGCCTTTCTGTACCACGCTGAAGCCTCAATATTTGTAAACGTAATTGTTTTGTTTTGAGAGCTGTTGTATCATTGCAAAATTGAAAAAAGAAGCACTTTCTTGCATGACATAAATCGGCCTCACTGAGAGTAGCATGTACCGAGCCATAGCCGCGTAGCCATGCCTGGCCAAGCGCGCCGACGCGACGCAGGCCGAGCGCGTGAAAACAGAGCGGAGCTGTTCCCCGCGCTCACGCCGCGTTTCGACGCGTACGAGCCATGTCGCACCATCTGCGCATGCGTGGGCGCGTGAACGCGAGCTAGCGCGCGTCCGCAAGCGTACGTGTGGTCTCGGCTTAATCAATGAAGTGTGCTGACATTCTTTTATCATTAAATTTTCATCCAGAGTAACCAAGGAAGTGGGCTCATATATATATATATATATATATATATATATATATATATATATATATATATATATATATATATATATAAATATATATATATATATATATATATATATATATATATATATATATATTTATATATATATATATTTATATATATATATATTCATATTGGAGTTAACTGGAGCCTTTTGTAGTTCCCTCCTCAGCGTAATTCTGTCGCTCCATGGCGTCTGCAAACGTGTATGAACGTGAACGTAAACGTGAAATACGTCGAATTCCCGGACGCCAACTGTTCACCTATCTTTGTTCTCCGGTAGCTGTTTATGTCGTGCCGTCTGTTGCGCACCGCTCTTCTGGGTGGTTGCCAGTGCGCGTGCATGCTTGCGTGTGTAAGTGCGTCACTTCTTTTTCTTTTGCGTCACTGTGGGTATTCGAAACAGCACAGTCTGGACATTCAAAGTGATGCTTTCACTGCTTACTCCTAGGCCTCACTCGAACCCGTTGGCGGAGAACGCGCTGTTGAAAGTGGCGCGTGCTTCAAGTTCCTGGTATGTCGACTGTAGGCAAATGTGCGCGTCCTCCGTTAGCGCTATAGTTTCGCGACTGCGACACTGTCGCCCTGTGGGCTCGCATTAGTGTTGCGCGGTGCTCTAACGGAGAACATGGCACGAGCAGCACGTTCAAACTGATAGACAAACAACACAGTACTGCAAATGGTTGAACTCAAAACTTCCCGAAGGTGAAGATGTGCGCGAGAAGAGAATAAGGGAGGAAAAGGGCGACGTGAGGGAAGCTGGTGTGTCTTGCAGGCAGCCTAAAAGGATGTTTGAGCCTGTCTGGCGGTTGTCACCATCGTTTATATGCCCCAGGTTTTGTGCATCAGCTCCCCTGGACTTGGAGCTTCTCCAGGAACCGTCCCGTCAGCTCTCCTTGAGGAGGTCTCCAAGCGCCACCGCGATGGACAGACAACGCCTTCTGGATGTTAGCGCGCACTCGAATTCCAGCTGCAAAAAAAAAAGGGAACACTCGCCTATTTCCACGCTCATATGAACCAAAATAACTCGTTCTTTTTTTTCATTCGGCAAGTGGTTCGTTTACAAGGCGGCAAGCAGCAAAGTTCCCGTTATGTTTCAGAGAGGTCTCTGCCGTGACGTCTGCAACTTGGGACCTGCGACATGACTTCTGGAGGACTTGCCGCAAACCGAAGAGCAAGAGTCGTTTTCCCAGCCCACGTGACGCACATGAAGCGCTACGTCGGGTAAGCCGCTCCCATCCGCGCTACCCGGAGGCGCCCAAGTAGCTGGATGGGTGGGAGAAGCAATGCGAGTGATGGGGCGAGTGAAAGGATGACACGAAGGTCACTGTTTGCTCTGCAAGGTTCCCTGCACCTAGCTCTCATGAGGACAGCGTAAACTGTGCTCTCCCGAGTTTGTTATAGCGCCGGCTCAGGAATGAAAATAGTGACCTGCCACTTTCACCAACGTCTGCAGCCTCCAGATCGTGACACTGACTTAATTTCTACATTTATACCCCCCCCCCCTTCCATCAATTTTCAATTTTCTTTATTGTGGAGATGTTACGGCTTACTACGTCAGTCGAAGGTAATGATGTACATATATGAAGCAAGACAAATACAGGGAGGGAAGCGGACGAACTGAAGCTATAGCTACCGTAGCTATGACGTGAAGCCTTAGTGTAGAATGTCGGGGACCGAATTCACAAACCTTTTGAGATCGCAAGTGCTCTTTCCCATTGGCTGGCTGCATTCAGCATCAGAACAATTCTGACGCAAGTAGTCCTTGTGAATACGGCCCTGGCGTTTGTGTAACCTTGTCCGATGTAATCGTAGAGTGTGCTCGTACAGTCAAACACAAAAACTTGCGGACCACGGGATCTCAGAAAACGTTCAATGTCCAAGCAGTCTGCAACAGTAATCAGTAAAACCGAGCATCACAATGTTGTTCACGTATGCTGGTAGATATTGTAATTGCGAATACTAGGCTGCGTTGTGAGGGTGCGCCGACATTCAGCTTTTTCTCAGATTTCGTGGGCCGTAAGACTTTTGTAGCTGACTGTACATAAAAAAAGTGCACTCTTTTCGTTCTAATTTGAGAGGAGATAACAACATCTTAATCATGACGCTACTTTGTGTATCACTCGGCATCGCTTTATCTGTTTACAGCCACCCTACCCATTTCTCTCTATTTCTTTTGTTGAAAACATTATGCAGAAAGTTCTTCTAAAAAGAATCATCACTTAATGCTACCGCAAGTGCTTGACTTATCAAAGTGGCTTTGCTACATGCTGAGATGGCTTATAGCTCACACGCATACGGGCCTTCCGTGTTGCTCCAAACAATGGGCTATTCACTCCTGTTGTTTGCCGAGTTGCCGTTTATATATCTCCACCAACACGCTAACGCTAGACTTAAGCCGATTATTTCCAGCTACTCCGTGCGTGTGCTGCACACCGACTACGCGGACGGTTCGTCTCCATTTAGGATCAGGGGCACGAGGGCAAAGATTTGACAACTTGTATCGCGAACTGCCATCACCAGTTAGCAGCGGCGCAACTCGCATCTACTTGATTATGCACTCGCCAAACGGACTTCTTCGGCAGTGGGCGTTAGCTTTTCCGAGGTCCAGGACCAGTGGTGCGCGACTGCCGTGCCAATTACGGGCCCACTAATAGACCCCAGCAACTCCCTTTTGGTGTCCGCTCTCCCAAACTTGATGCAAATTTGCAAGCGAGGCCATTGCGTGATCGAGTTAGGAGACAACCCCTCTGCCGTCTCTTTGGTCACTCTAACGCGGTTTCAGTTACGAGACGCCGTTGCTTGCTAACCCTAACAGCCTGCAGGACGTACCCTTTCTTCTTGCTTCTAAGTGAGAAGCAGCTGCCGAAGTTTGGAGGTCAAAGCTATAGGCGGGAGCAGTTGCGGTGCTGGTCGAAAGACTGTTTCTAAACGCTTTAAGCAGTCCGTAAGGCGCGTACGCAGTGCTGCCACAACTCGTAAAGTTATGGTAGTAGATTCAGTACATTCAGTACTGAATCTCGGTAGAAATCAGTAGACTATGCTTGCAAAAGAAGTATTCTAAACGAAGTTCTTTTTTTTTTATCTCACGTATTTAATGGTTATTGTATGGTTGCACAACGTGCCGTCTGCGAAGCGGCAACCCAATACAATGACCTCCGAAATTTCGGCGCGGTGCGTTTTTTTTTTCGGGGAACCGCACATCCACGGCGAATCTTGAATATCCTATAGCTATAAAAAGATGCCTTGTTCCGACCTTGTTCCGACCAGTCTTTAAGGACCTCAGGTGACATCCGGTACCCAAGTATGAAGTGTTTAGCGTGTTATGGACTACACTTGAGCCCAAAAATAAATAAATAAATAAATAATGGGCTCATATTACTCGTTTCTCGTACGCAGTAAAAATTGACAGTTAACTTTAACAATTATCTATTGAAAAACTACGTTTCGTACACAGTAGTAGAAAAAGCATAACATCTTCAAAATGTAGTACATTTCGCTACTGTTCTTGTGGAATACGCAATAAGGTCAATAGATTCCGAAGCTTAACACTAAATCACTAAATATTTCAAAAATAAATAAATAAATAAATAAATAAATAAATAAATAAATAAATAAATAAATAAATAAATAAATAAACAAACAAACAAATAAATAAATAAATAAATAAATAAATAAATAAATAAATAAATAAATAAATAAATAAATAACAACACGAGACCTATTTGATAAGTCAGTTGCTGTGGCAACAGTGGGTCCCGAACAACTACATTCACCGCAGTGGCTCCGGCAATCCAGCTCGGCTTCTTCGGTGCGTATCTAGTAGCCGGAACGGCATGCTTGTTTAGCCAACCTCTTACAAGCAAAATCCATAACGCTGGCCATTCATAAAGCCGCGAACAAGGGCTAACCATACGACAAGAAGAATCCATAAAAAAAAGAGCACAGTGGCAAGTGAACCGGATTTTTTTCTAGTTTCCTTCAACGCAAGTCATTTCTCCTTTACGTTTCCCAGGGCTACAAAGTGCGATGCGCCGGCGACTAACCTGTTGCCATTCTCCCGGCCACAGGTGCGTGATTAAATCTCAATTTCAACAGATGCGCGCTTATCATGTTTCAGGGCGGTGCACGCCTGTCTTACTGCGAAGAGGCGCGTCGGCGATGGCCAAAACGGGTTATTGTTCCATTATTTCCTTTATGAGTGAAATGGGTGCCAGTTTAAATTGAATTTCTGTCGGGGAAGGACTTGGCTCTACCCGAAGACGGCGCTTTCCATTTTTTGTCAAAGTTTTATTCATTCTTCTACGCCCGCATCACTATGCTCGGCTTACGCTTGCATGTAAGTTCAGAACTTGACAATGATGATGCGGACGATCCTAAAGCAATATGCCCAGTTTATCCATTAATATATGTTACTTTACGTGTTATTATGTGCACAGATTTTATCGATATTTCAGGACGCCGTCGAAGGTCACAGATTATGGAGATTAATGCGACCCCTCCCCCCCCCCCCCCAAAAAAAAAGAAAGAACACATTATCGCTCACACATTTTGCACACGTATAGCAGACTATATTTGTCGACATTTCGTTCATCTTACCGTCCTAATCAATGTTCATATGCATGCCACGTTTAACTAAAAGAATGCATTCGCTCGTCTCTGTGTGTTCTCATTGAAGATCTTCGACAGCCATAATGCTGCTCTGTATAGCGTCGCAGCATCGTTAACGCAAGAAGGTATCTTAACTTCGCAAACAACTGCATATATATCCGACGGCCGCGTTTACGTACCTGCATATTGAGAGGAATCCGAAACGCACACGTTATTTAAATATACGTCGTGGCCCGAGAGGGAGAGAGAAAGAAAAAGAAAGAAATAACTTCCCATCGGCGGGTTCATGCTTTGCGGACCGATTTAATTGATCCACTGGTCGCGGCGCGCCGGCGTGGGGCGGGACCTCCTCGCAATTACGGGAAGCGCGGCAAAGCGCTGTAAAGCGGTCCGGTATATGCGTGCAACCGTTCAATCTCGCTCGCCGTTCCTTCTTACTCAAGTCTGTATAGCGCTGAGCCCCCCCTCCTCCCCTTTCCCTCCCACTCGATTTCGCGGCCGTGCCGAAATGGTCGATGGTAAATCTCAATTTTGGGCCGCAAAAAAAAAAAAAAAAAACCTCGCCGTCTCGCACACCGAAACCGTCACCCCACCACGTGCCGTACGGCGCTTCCTCCTTGTTTCGTTTCTCTCTCTCTCTCTCTCTCTCTCTCTCTCTCTCTCTCTCTCCCCTTCGGTTTTCGCGCCTTCTTTTTGCACCAACGGTGGTGCTTTCGCCCATTACGGAAGATTGCCCGAGGCACTGACTGCTTCGAACGCTAGCGCCGGGGGGACGCGCCCAGTCAATTCTTTGCCGTTTCCTCCGGCGCGTGTACGTACGAGTCGGCGCGCGCATCGGGGAGATTGGCTTCGAAGGACGGTCGCGGTGGAGTTCGCAATGCGTCGGCCTGCCTCCTCCATGCCCCCCACCTCACCCCCTTCCAACTTCCATTTCTCTCCTTCCGTGTGCCTTTCTCTTGCCCTACTGCATCTGTTCTCGTGAGACGACGACGACGACGTGATTGTCTTCGTTTTCTCGAGCCCTTCGCGCGCGCCCAACGTCAGTCTGTCTCCTACAACGAAGACGGCGTGCCGCGTCAAACCCCCCCTCCCCCCCCCCCGGGGGGGGGGGCGCCTCTGCTTGCGCGTGTCGCACGGTGGCGGAAATTCGTGTCCCGCCGTGCTCGCTAAACTGGAAGAACACGCAGCCGCGCATCACTCGTCCGAGATTTTCGCCGTTCCCTCGACGGCGCCTGCCGAACCGTTTCCGCGTCGGTTGATCAAGACAGAAAGGGGTTTCGGCGGCGGCGTGAATTGGTTTATATAGCGTCGCTTGCCGCGAACGCGGCGTGGCAAGAGGCAACCAAAAGCGCGCCATTTCGCCTCCGGGGTTTCTCGTTGTAATTATTCAATGTATGTGTCCGCGAGCTTCTATCCTTTTCTTGTCTCCACGTTATTTATGTTAATTACAGCTCTCCGCGCTGGAACACGTCTAGCTACATCTGCTGTCACCTAAACGGCTGTTAGCCGCGGTGGTGGGGAGGAGGAAAGCGTCAGAGAGAAAAGGATAGACTAGGAGGAAGAAAACTGTTTGCATAATGTAACATGTGGTAAAAATTAACTAATTAATTAATGCGGCAATCTAAAGAAAGTCATACTTTCACTTTCGCGAAGTGTTGCAAGCTCGGCTCCCATACAACAGCTCTGTCTACCGTCTCAAAGGCGTAGAATCCTGCCCACGTGTATGTATCCACCTACAGGCATGGTAAAGGGAGGATAGGGGACAGGGAGGGCTCTGTAGGATGACGATGGTGCCGAGAGGAAATTATTCGTTCATAGCTTCCGTAGCGGATGTGAGGCCCAAGGCTTCACGTGGCGGAACATTATTGCGATTGGGTACATGTTTTGCAGCTCTGAAAAACAAGAGCCGGTCACGAATACAGCGGAAAAAAAAAGACTGCCGATTTGAGTAATGCCGCAGCCAAGGGATTGCACTCCAAGCACGTGCGCCCCTCCCCCTCTCTCAAAATTTCTGTGTCAGTATGTGGCCTACCAGGCACCCCATCCTTCTTTGCTCCTTCTCCCCATGCTAGGTTAAGTGGGTGCACTCCCTCCTTCCCGACCCTAAAAAAGTTTCTGGCTATGCCATTGGGCTTCACTGATTCATTTGGCCCTGAACTCACGTATATACTGCGAAAAAGGCAGTATCCTGTTGTCCACTTAGTGGACTGTTCATTTCGAGCGCCGCTGATTGGCTGCAGCTGAACCAAGCAAAGAGGAGACTGGCTGACGGAGCCTGTTTCGTCGTCCCGGTATTGGGCAGACGAGATACCAGGTATAGTCTACAGTCGTCACTCGGTCGTCATCATTTCGTCGTCGTAACATTTTTTTGTCGTCTTTCGTCTGTAACCAGTGGCGTAGCCATAAATATCGTTCGAGGAGGAAGGGGGAGCGCTCTCGTTGCAGCTCGGCATTCTCCTTATAGAATTTATCGAGGCATCAAATACATGAATAATAACTGCATTCATATTGCCAAAGATGCTGCAAACGAATTCTCGAACGCTACGCACTGTCACGACAAGTGAAGCATGTATTTCTTTAATAAAAAATGTATTCGTGTGTCCGAATAACTGTGCCAGAAATAACTGATATCAATGCTTCTGTGCTTTTTGCCTGTTTAATAAGTAAACAAAATATCACACGAACTTTAGAACCATATCAGTTCGAAACAAGCGAAAAAGTGCATGCCGCTGATATGAAAAATATAAAGGCCATGAAATGAGCAAGTTCTGGACAAATATTTTACCGAAACTTTGTCATTCAAGAACCTTGTTTACATTTTTGTACATGTGCAACCACCAGGGAAAAACCTCAATGACGCTGTCCTTTCTTCCAGGTATTGCGCAGAAACAGCTGTCACCGGTCTTGTATTGTGAGTAATTGCACCGAAATTATAGTCGCAACAGAGAGCACATATAAAAAGCAGGAGTTATGCAAAATATACATTACAAATGCGAACATACACTAGACTATACAAACGCGAAGGTACAGCTTGATAAAGGGCAAAAAAACTGTCACTGGAAACAAAGTTCACTGCACGCATACATAAAACCTCGCAACAAGATATTTATGTACACGTATAAGTATCCAACAAATCTACGCAGCTAAGCAAAAGTCACTGTATATAATGCGTCAAACAAGCCAAATAAACGTGTTGCGCATTCACATATCACAGAATTCTAAGGCTCGCCCCCCTTCCCTCCACTCCCTCCGATGCATCGCGCGCAGGCGACATAAGGCGGTGCGCTTCCTCCCCGCTTTTCTCCCTTGAGCAAACAAGACTGAGCCACCATCGTCGGCTCACCCATATGTCCTCCCTCCCCCCCCCCCCCCACCCCTCAGTCCCCTTACGCTTTCACTCGCACATACAGCATGCGGCGCGCGCTGACGATGCTATCGCCCTTGGACTTTATGTGGAACATGACGGCGACGGCAGAAATCCGCCTGGAGTGTCCATGTAATTGCTATCGCAATAACAAGAATATCCGGCAACTGAAGAGTCCGGTGGCCCATTACTTTCCGCATAAGAATAAGCAACAAAATCGAACTTTCCCAATGCGACAATTCGCTGCGCCACCATGATGTCTTTCTTGTCTTTCTTGTGTGGGGCGGGGGCAACGAAATGAAAAAAAAAACGCAAAGGAAAGCATGTTGGCCACAATCGAATGCCTACTTTGGACACCTAGTCTTGCTACCGAAGGAATATCGAATAAAACGCGAGACGCTTCCACAGAGGACCATACGCATGCTGCTCAATATCTTACACCGGTCCGGCAAAAGACTTTCCGGAGAGTCTGCGATAACAACAAAGTGAAGGTGATGCCCTCAGGCGAATGCGTTGCAATTCGTCGAGTCCCCACAGAGATGGCGGCGAGCCACCATTGTTTTTTTTTCTCGTCTGCTAGCAAGAAAGCATCCATAACTCTGCCAGGCCAAAATCCACTCGCCCATAGAAAAACGAAGGCGCACCGAAGTGCGCCGCGCGGTGGTCGGGGCAACACGAGAAAAACACACGCACTCTGGCCAGGCACGTACCCAGGATTTTTTTTTTTTTGGGGGGGGGGGGGGAGGGGTGAGTGGGGAGGGGCAACCCGAGGTAACTTTTCTATGCAAACGAGAGAGGGGGTACCTTTACTAATACAAATGTGAATATTGCTCACCTTTCGCCACAGAGACGCGTAAAGCCGCAAAAGAGAAATGATATAAAGTGTGTCTCACAGGTACACCCTGTGAGATTCACCTCTCCTTTACTTAGGAAAAAGGAACCACATGAAAGGAACTAGCGTAGGAAAGAAACATAGGAAGGACACTGCCAAAAACAAGTAAACATGCGAAAGTTAAAAAAAAGAGATTTTAGAAAAAAAGAATGGTAGAAAAAAAAAAACGAAGGTTAGAAAACACTTACATAAGCACAGCAGAGAAGTGACAACGTCAGGCGGCTCGACTGATAACGGGTGAAGCGTCGCTCACACCCCCGTGGAATCATTCTCTACTTCCGGTGTTTTCTTATATTTCCTTATATAAAAAGAAAATGTTGATCCATAAATATTTTCACAAACAACGGATAAATCTGTTATTTTTCGCTTTTCCTTCCTGTTTGGCTGTTGCCTCGGCCGTCTCCCTTAGTAGATCGCTTAATTTCTCAACTCCTTGCGACTCTTGTTTCCAGTTGCCGATTTTTCACAAAAGTGCTGTACAATTAGGGAAAAGCCAGACGAAGTAACTGGTGACATTCATATTGCTTATGCGCTTAACGGTTATTGCAGGGTTACATGATTGACACTGTTTCACCTGATTTTACTTTTCTCCTTATCTAACCCATATCGCGGGTATATGATTCAGAGGATCGGCCAGCGTCGCGGCGAGCCGTCGCTTAACCCTTTAAGGCGCCTAACAATAATGAAGCAAAAGGAAAAGCTAAACGCGGCTGACGTTTTCTCCGGCCTCAACTCGTTCCACGAGCATACGGACCAGTCGACTACGAAGTGAATCCCTTTCCTGGCCCCTGGATCAGTCTAAACAAAGGAGGTTGAACTAACGAAACAACAGCGATGCGCATGACCGTTGCAATAGATGGTGACGATTGAACGCATCACCGAATTGATTAGGAAACTGGCCTTCACACCCCACGAGATGCCGATAACTATATATACCGCCATCAAAAAGGAGTGAAAAGGCAGCAAAATGCTGACTGCCGATTAGCTGTCAAGTCTCAAAACTGATTTGGCGGCGCTTTAGGAATGTGTGTGAGGATCGGTGGCGTGGGGTGGGTGGTATGCCGCTTAATTTCTAAAGGAGGGGGTTCGGTCACGCACCCCCCCCCCCCTCCCCCTAGGTACGTGCCTGGCTCTGGCTGGCTCTGGCAGCCCGCGTGTAGCGAGAACAATAAAGAATAAATCAGACAGCAAACAAGATGGGCGTAAAGAAGGAAGGAAGGAAAAAGTGGAGAAGGAAAGGCAGGGAGGTCAACTATTCAATTCAATTCAATTCAGTTTATTTGGACATACATAGGTGGTACAGGATGTCCACGAGGCGCGGCAAAAGGAGGCAACAATGCCTCCTGACAGGGCCTTCACCTCGGGATCACACATTATGACAGCAGGTCGGCATGACAAAATACTGCACTACATTGTGAGATCAATGAAATCAGTGGAAATTCAGAAATACAATGCTGCGTCACATATGACAAATTATCCTATTTGATATTATACATTGATTACATCATTCTAATTCACGGAAACAATGATTTAGATAATCATTCAGATTGCACTTGCTCAAGATAAAAGAAAGGTACAATTCTAAGCAAAGGAGGCAGGAGAAGAAAGCATCATTTTCATTTTTTTCTTAAATTGAGAAAGGGTGTTGCAATCATTTATACAGTTGATCATTAGAGGATAAGTGTTACACAGTGTAACTATTTGATTGTCTATGATCTGAGTACCATAATTTGTGCGTGACTTCGACCAAACCATAGATACAGTGCGCAAGTTATGGGTAAGGTTCCTGTTTAAGTACTTTGTGCAGAAGGATGTAAAATCATGCTAGTTTAGCTTAACCGGTTTGCTACCCTACACATGGGTGCGGGATGGGGGGATGAAAGATGAGGAAAGGAGTGAGAGAGAGCACATAGCATAGCACACACATCGTCCGTTAGAGTCCATCAATCTTGCGTGGTACGTGACATCACTCTCACAGCCGCTTGTCCAATCCCGTCTCTTTCAAAAACCGAAGTAGTCGCTTCGTCGCCTTCCGCTGCGATGTCTTCTGTCCGCGGCATGTGAAAATCGTCATGTGAGACGAGCGTAAAATTTGCTACCTTACACTGGGGGTAAAAGAAAGGGGGAATAGAAAGAGGAAGAGGGTGAGCACTGAGTGCACGTGGGAGGATGCACAGATGGCACCACGAGCCATTTCCGTAGCGAGTGCGTACATTTAATGCGCGTTTCTCTCGCCCTAAATAGAGCCGCACCTACAGCTTGACATTTGCGCCTTTACGTTACACTCGCCGTACGTTTGGTTTGGCATTAGGTTGACCTTGCGTCATTAACATTTTATTGTCGTGAAATAACTCTGGACTTACGCTGAAAGAATTTCTCTCATTAGCTTTACAGGTCCATAACTTTGCGTACTTTAATTTTTTCACGAATTACTTTTTTTATTCCGTCGGCCGTTCTCTGTGTTTTTTTAGTCAAACATTTACTTTACCATTTGACCCAAACGACACCGTGAATCCCGCTTAATTCCAATGCCCACATAAGCGTATAGGATCCGCCGATTTTCTTTCATTTATTTCTCGGTGGCTCTCTCCACCAGAAATAAAGGGACGTGGACAAGGTGCCGCCGCATATTAACGTCTTGTAACGAGTTTACTGCAACGCATCTCAAATACAGCAAGTGTATGTTTTTTTTTTATTACCTTCAGTATTCGTTCTTGCGCGAGTACACAAACAAGGCGGGAGCCCATTCCTTCGTTGGTTACCTCGTTGATTGTACTCCATGCTGCACATATTGTAGTTATGCTCGAGCAGGACCTTTTCTTGAGTAATAATTCTGTGTGTTGTATTGCGGCAGATAAAACGAGATTTGTGCCATTCTTGCGCCTTTTGGGAACGCCGGGAAATTCTCGTGACGGAGGCTTGATCGCACTCGGTCCTTAGAAGAGTTAGTGGAATTCCTGAAGATCCGTAAAACTTGCAGTCCGACTCACTAGTCTGGATCGAGGACTTCGATACTGCATAAAGTGTTCATTCTTATTACTAAAAAAAAAGAAAACAATGAAAAAAAGGTTGAGCGTGGCATGTCTGGAAGGCGTCACAAGAGAAAAGCATGTACGTGCACGACGCCGATTTGGGAAGGTAATTAAAGGATGGGCTGTGATTAACGTAACCGCGCTTTTCCATCCATGATGCTGAGATCTGGAATTAATGCGGAAAACTTTGTTGCACAAGAAGGTGATACAGCGAATTCTTGAACGGGCAGAGCGGTTTTAAAACATGCTTTTTCTTCGCGAACGGTGAATTATGCCTCAAACATACATACCTTGCGTTGTACTGCCTTCTTCGAGCACTAAAAAGGAAAGTGTAAATAGTAGTGGACTCTTGGAGCTCTTTGACTAGAATTAAAAACAACGCGAAAAATTTTACAGCACATGGGAACTCTGCAATACTGATCACCATTCTTCAAGTTTTTGCGGCTCGGGATTGTTTCGTCAATGGAATGTGTTGCACATTCTTTCAATTGTTCGTCCCACGTGTATTCATGCGCCCGATATCCATCACAACAGGGGCGGCTTGCATGGACACTTATTAACGAATAAGGAATTTAAGAACGCGTTCCTAAACGTTCCACAGACAGTGCCTAGTAAGCTCAAGAACGCGTTCTTAAATTCATTATTATTTTTGTTATTAAATGTGTATGCAAGCTGCCCCAGGGCGTCTGGTTCTATGGTGAGGCGGGGAGTTAGTGAAAAGCGTTAAACTGCTTATTGTCTAACTTCTTTATACACCTATGTCGTGTTAGTGCCATGAAATATGATTAATTGATTGTTTGACTGATTGATTGACTGACCGATTGATGATTTACGTTGTGGATTTAGACGAACGTGCATATTTTATGGACTGACGAAGTGGACTGACGAAGACACGTCCACTTGTCGAAACCCTGGCTCCGACCTGAGTCATGTCCCCTTACACCACTGTTAATCACTTCGAATCTCCATCTTTCAGTATACATCGGACTCATTCGAACGCAGAGACGCAATACATGCATTTCCTTGATAACTGCTTAATTGTCCATTACATAACTGCCCCGGCCATGTTATTACGCTGTTGAGCGGTGTGAGGGTGAAAAATGAAGCCTCAAGTGCCAAAAAGGCTATGTAAATGAAATAGTTTTCAGGTAATTAGAACACCGCGTAAGCGTTCCGTACAGTCATTGAACGAAAAGGGCATGGAAAGCGAGATAGAAAAGAAGGAAAGAAGGCAGGGATGTTTTAATAAAAATTGAGGAGCCATTCCACTCTGTGAAGGTGGATGACCAGCCAAGCTGTAGCACATCCCACAGAGTTAGACAAGGGTAGAAGAAGAAGAAACTTTAATAAAGAATAGTCCGGCAGTGCTTGCTGTGGTGGCCTCAGGTGACGGCTCGAAGTCCTTGGACTCGAGCGGCATCTTCGGCTTGCCGGACGGCCCAGAGCTGGTCTGCCAGCTCTGAACTTCTGATAGCCGCCTCCCAGCGGCGGCGACGCCTAAGGAGAAGGTCCCCGGCGGCTCCCCTATCCGGGGCAAATGTATTTATTTTCATCATTTGGTAATCACAGTGACGACAGCTTTGTGGTTACTGTGAAATGCACTGATTGGTTCGGTTACAACCTAAGACAGAATCTTGGTCAAAGTTAAATCTATACATGACCATTGTTGAGTAGTTGAGTGACTTTGATTGGTGTGGCACTTCAAACCAAACCTTTCTAGCTCGAACTGAGTGAATTATTGCTTGTCTGGTCTTGAAATGTCCACACTGAAGTCTCCCACGATGATCACAAGGGTCCTGTCATCACGGCTAAGCCACGCAAAATGCGTGGTCATGAACTTCTCGATACTACACTGGGATGTGCCTGGTGATATATGCACAGTGGATATCACAGTTCTGTCTTTCGTGCGTACGGCACAGACATCCATTGCCACAGTCACTGGCATTGTCCTCTTGAGTCAAGAGAATAATTGTACATACATTTTGTAGCCATGAACGGGGCTATGAGCCATTGCATCTTTTGCTTGCTTCCGAGGTATGAGCCATTCCTTCCGGGACATGATCCACTGATGTTGATGGGTTTTGACATGCTGTTATTTATGTTGTATGCGTGATTAGAAAGAATGCAAGCACTGTTCGCTTCGCTTTGTTAAATGCTTGTAGCATCTGCCTCACGGGGTTATGACCCATTGCATCTATAGCTTGCTTACAGGGATGTGAGCGATTGATGATGATGGTTGTTGTTGGCGCACCCGAAGAACACACGAAACCGCAGCCATATACAGCTTCGCTGTAAGAAGCATCTGGTTGGCTACTCTAAACACAGGAGGAAGGAAAAAGGGGAATATGTTGAAGAAACATAGGAAGGCGATAAATGTGTGCGCATGCGCGGATAGTACGACGCAATCAAAAGTGTTCACACAAGCCAGTCATTTTCAAAAAAAAGCCCTAAAATAACTTTACTGCTTTCTAGGCCACCGACAGGTGTGGCCTGTGTTCCAGTATTGTCTGTATACGCTAAGTAGACGATCATGCAGACACCTCGACGCATTTGACAATTATTGTCATTGTCTGCAGTACCGAGGACAGTTGGCCCGTGTTCTCTCCGCAGACATCACATGCAGGGCTGTGGGGCATTCCAATTAGTGCTGAATAAGCGTTCGTGAAAACAACTTCCCACCACAACCTGCGCAGGAGACGAGCCCAGCGTCGTGGCAGTCCGGAAGCGAGTCTGAATTGAAGCGCGGGGTTTAATCTGTGAAGTCTGGTACGCCTTACATGTGCGGTATTCCCACTTGGCTAACGAGAACTAACACAATTGACGGTTCAAGACTTCGCATGTCACCGCATCTATGGCTGCGAAACTCGCGGATCTCGGCGATGCACTTCGGAGAGTCGATGGAGATCGAGAGTCCTGGAAAGTGGACAATCTTTTGCGACTTAAAGACGGCATTAGAATGCATGCAGTCGTTCCTCCGACGTGAAACTCACGACTAATGAAAATGCGTGGGGTTATGATGGCGGATATGTGCAAAATTTCACGCATTTAGGAAGCGCTTTCAGGCGTGCAACAATGCATCATTGTTGCTGTTGGTGCTGTTGTGTTTGTTTTCGTTTTTTTATAATTTACTTAGACCTTGCTTTCCCCCACTTGCAGCTACATATGAGTGTTTGCAAGCGATAACGTCTCTTCCTTGTTATCTTTATTATATTTTTTGCCTATATATATCTTTTTATCTGAGGTGAAATGAAATTTACGACTTTATGAAAGCTCGCCAGGATGAGCACGCCACTTTGAGGGGAAAAAGTAAACAGAAAATAAAAAAGTACACGATCGCACAAGATAACTAGGTGCCTAAATTAATCAAAAGTAGATGACTTTCAGCTTCCTCACGAGAGCGTCCTGACAATATTTTATCTTTTTTCTTTATTCTATAAAGGCTTGCCACATGACCCAACGTTTGACAGTTAGGTGTCCTACGAGGTCTATCCCAAAAGTTCATGCGGTACGTAAAATAATGATAATAATTATAATTTTACAGATTTGCAGATAAATCAATGAAGTCATCTTAAAAACGCTCTCTATTAGACACAATACACTATACACTACATACACAACACACTTCTTTTTACGTTGACAAAAACACCCTCTGGAAACACACCTTTGTTAAGCGCTTCAGCAGCGACGTCATTTCTTTTTGAATTGTCGTCACATCCCCTAAATGCCATTTCCTGGCATAAGCTTCAATATTTTGGAGAAGGATAAGCCGCAGGGAACTAAATACGGCGAGTAAGGAGGCTGTTCCAGAACACGATGGTGTCGCGTGCCTGCCAAAAACTGGCGCACCATAAAACCAGAGTAAGAAGGGGCATTATTGTAGCGCACAATCTGGCACCACTCTTCCGAGATTTGGTAGCCCGCGACGCACACGATCTCCGTGACTCCTCAGGATCCGCAAGTAGAAAGCTGCGTTAACACTTCGACCTTCAGGCACGAGTTCGCCGCGGACAATTAAACGCCATCTACGCGACTTCCTACTTTGCTTTGTTCTTCCGCTCGTTTCCTGCCTTTGCTCATCTTTCTTTTACACACTTCTGTCTCTACGGCGTCAGCTCGATGTCAGGTTTTGTAAATCCAAGTTTTGTCGACGATGTACAACCCCTGACAGGAATTCATCGCTGTCCTCCGAAGTTTTTCTACTCAGTGCAACATTCTTTTCGTTGCGACCTTTGCTCAGGAGTCATCAGTTCCGACACTATCTTGGCGCAAACCTTTCTCGTTTCCAAATTCTTTAGTGAAGATTCAGCGAACGGAGGACTTTTTCAAACGAGCTGTTCCAGCTTTTATTCGAACAGTCATTCGACGGTCACTGACCACAAGATAACGCACGCGATCGATGTTTTCGTCATCGCACGAGGTGGAGGCGTTTCGTGATCTTGCATCGTCCTTGGGGTCTTTACGGCCTTACTTGAATTCACTTCCTTCCTTTATAGCAACCTTTATATAGGTCTTTTGCAATATTTCATGAATGTCTGCGCCATTATCGCCCAATTCCACAAGACATTTCATATTAATAACCGTCCATTTGTTCGCCACTCTCCCCTTGGAAAAAAAGACTAAAAGTCGGTTGCACAACAACTCACGTCTGCGAAAACTTCGCCTTGTTATACAGCAGTCCGACTCGTAGTAGAAATAAACTGAGTCCTTTCATGTGGAGAGAGCGAGAGAGAGAGAGCAGCGCCGCTACCAACTCTCCCACTTTTGTTCTTCGTGGTTCTTGCAGACAGTTCGCAATTATTTTGAACAGGGCTCCCTTGCGGAGCCGGAACGTTATTTGTTCTTTCTTTCTTTCTTTCTTTCTTTCTTTCTTTCTTTCTTTCTTTCTTTCTTTCTTTCTTTCTTTCTTTCTTTCTTTCTTTCTTTCTTTCTTTCTTTCTTTCTTTCTTTCGTTTTCTTACCTGGTCGGTGTCTGTGTCATCGCACAACGGCGCCACAAGATGAAACGGAGCAACCAGAAGCGCGCTTCTGACGTATTGGTGTCAGCCCCCGGTTAACCCTTCTACCTGCCTGGGTCGCGATTGTATACACGCCCAACTTCTATCGCACGCAAGGAGGAGCGCGTAGCTCTCGAGCAACGCGGCGCAGCGTACACACACTACGCCAGAAACGTCGTCGTCCTTTATCAGCCGTACACCAGCGCGGCTTCCGAACGCGCCACTGGCCGAGTGCCCGGGAGAACGGGCCGAGTGGAAACCGCTGTTTCGCCTTGATCCCGGCGGCAAAGAAGCCGCTCGCCGGGGCCGCGTGGCCTGACGGATGTTCGCGGCCATAGATCTGCAGCCGGCTGTGATTTATGCCCGGAGGAAAGAAACCCCCGCACGGTTGGGCCGGGGTTCCCCTCCCCTTATCCGCGGCGTCGCCTCGTATGTACCGTTCTCCTCGATTGCCGTTCGCTTCCAAGTTGCGTTACCCTCGAGCGAGGAGGAGTTTGTTTCGTCGTCGTTGGGGTGAGGGGGGTTGGGGAGGGGGCGATGTTCGAAGCAGGCGAGACGCGGGCTGGCGGTGCCCTTCGCGTTTCCCGTCCGTTTAAAAGCGGTCGTGCTCCGAAGAACGTGCGGCGCAAGGAAAGCAGCGAAGTTGATTTCCGGTCGCAGTTCCGTTTCTCGAACGGGGTCGCGGGGGATGCGCCCCGAGAAGGTTTCTTATCGTCCACTTGCTTCGGTGTTTCCCGAGCAGCCGCGTTTTTATTTTTTTATTTTTTTGTCGGGAACGACGTGAATCCTTTCTGTCCTCGCTCCGCAAGTTGCTCCTGCGCGCCTCCTGCTTGACTCGTCCCGGACTCCGCTCGCCGAGGCACCACTGCTTTTCGAAAGTGGCGTTACATCCGAGCAGCCCACCAGGGGGAGAGAGAGAGAGAGAGAGTGAGAGAGAGAGAGAGAGAGAGAGAGAATTTATTTGAATGAAGGCAGAGAGGTCGGCCTGAGCTAACACGTTCTAGCCTGCTACTCTGCACAGGAGGAGGGGGAACGGGGACATAAAGGTGTGATGAGGGATGATGATCACATAGACAGAAGGATGCGCAACGGTAAAAGCAAGTTCAACGTTCTGATGATAAACATTCAGAAAGCTCATTCATGAAGCCCCTATCTGGTTCCGTATCTAGTCAGTAGTCACCAATTCAAGTGAACTTAAAGGCGCTAGGACGAAGCTGGTGTGTGGGCCTCCCCTGCGTGAGCAGCACAAGCGCCAAACAAAAGCTTTATAGCACGTAAAGAGCTGCGATAGGTGGCTCCAGCACGGCGAGCACCTGCAGGGCACCTGCAGGGCACCTTTAGCGACCGGATTCTGGAGGCCACTGAGAATCACGCGCATTGACTCTACAGGGTGCTTCAGCATTTCCTGTACGTTCTCCTTCTCATTGTGCCCATCTCCTTGCTTGCCCGTGGTGCCACCGGTTTCATTGGCCCTGTCATTCTTGGCTTCATGGCGCAGAGTACTACTAGGGCGCGCTGACATGGCCGTGGGCCTAGAGGGCAGCAGATACCATTCCGTGTCTGTATTAGCCGGTGGAGATGAGTGTTTGCCGCATGCTGTCATCGACCTTGAATTAGCAGTAGGTGCCGTTACCGTCCTCGATGCACGCACAATTAGAGGTGGTAGTGGTGCCTGTGCCACGCTATGTAGTTCAGCTGAAAAGGTTTTGTGATGCTTCTGTCGCGAGCGTTGGTCACTTTGGCGAACAGATTGAGCAGCCTCTTTACGTGAAGATTCATCTCTTGCCATTTTTCGAAGAATACGAACTTCTTGTTTCATCTTCGGGCATTCCTTCGAAGTCGATTCGTGAGAACCAGTACAGTTGGGACATTTAAATGAGGACGCCTCAAACTCGGTGGTATTATGCTCTCTACTGCAACGCGAGCAGGTGGCTTTGCTTCTACAAAGAGCGCTCACATGTCATATATCTTGAGATATTTCCGGCACTGAATGGGCCTCGGAACGAATGGTCGTACTCGGTGTATCACGTAGCCCACTTTGACAGACGCTGGTAATGTCGAAGAAGCAAATATTAACTTGATACATCGGGAGTGCCCCAAGCGGTGAATCTCAAGAATGCGCACCGATGACCTCAAACGACTCTTAAGAGAGGTCCACATACTTGATTTCAAGCTCCACGTCCGAAATCACTCCAGTTGTTGTCTCCTTCCCGTAAGTAATAAAGGAGCGGACGGGGATTGCGCTTAACTGTGGAATGGTTTTTAACTTCTCAAGTATTGCGGAATTTTTCACATCTATTGTCAGGATGTTCTTGCAAGCGTTGATTCTGATCTCGTTGATTTGCCCAGGGGCCACACTTTCAAAATATTCGGTTAGAAACTGCCTGCTGAGGGAGTTCATGCTGAGCGGCACGTAAGAAACCATGAAGGATTCCTGCTCACTCTGACTCGATGAAGTCGCCTCAGTCGACATGCGGCGCATCTTCTTCATACGGCGGCTCATGACTACGGCGTACTCGCTGTCAGAGTCCATGGCTTCTGCCGTTGAGCTCTCCCAGGAATCGAGCTGGTCCGAGCTTTCAGAGGCACGTCGTCCAAAAATGAGCGATGAAGTAGACGACTGACCTTGTTCAGGTGGTCGTGGGAACATCTTTTTGCTCATCCGTGATGAAATGGCTCTCACGAAAATGGCAAAAACGTAAAAAAATTGCATAACAGCGAGAGGCCCAGAGCACCACTGAGGTATGGTATGGTATGGTATTCCTTGTGCGATGGCGTGAGGTCTGGGCACTTCTTCCTCTTCCTCCAGCCACCAGATTACCCTCTGTGGATCTGTGGTTCATGCCGTATAAATAGATATACCTCACATTCTTGAAGTGAACAAGCAATATATATATATATATATATATATATATATATATATATATATATATATATATATATATATATATATATATATATATGTATATGTATATATATAATTATATGTCAGTAATTCTAAAAACATCACGGCGACATGCGATGCCGTTTGAAGGTCGTGTTCGTATAACAAACCACACTCATCATCACCTCCTTCCCTTTTTTTTTATGTTGCAGCGAGCTCGCTGCCTGCTCCTTCCCTTTTCATCCTCCCACACACAAAAAAAAAATGAGTCCAAGGATAGTGATTTTGTTTTGGCAGTGATAGTGGCAGTTCTCGTTTCTCCGCGTTCAAATATTTGCGGTCGAGAGATAGATGTGAGCTTCCCCGGAACAAACCAGCACCCATTTAATCGGAGCCGTAACGCTGATCGTCGCAGAACTGCCTTGGCGGAATGTAGTCAAAAACTGTACGATGTCTGGGCAAAAACCAACGTCCCATTGTTAGCCGCCTTCGCGCCCATCATGTGACATGTTCTTTCTCGGAGCCTTCTTTCCACGCCGCTGTTAAACGGGTTCGCTACGTTAATGCCGCCCACTGGAGTTGAAAGTTGGGCTTCTTGGTCATGCGCGATTAGACGCACTGCACAGGTACACCAGATCGATAGAGACGAAAACACAGAGCGCTGACGTGCGACAACTTTATTAGAAAAAGCGCGCAGTATACATGAACACTCGTAATCGCCGACACACCGACACACATGGTGGGCTACACCTTGCAATCTCCCAAAGCAGCGGTGTGTCCCGAGCCGCTGTTTTGATAGCCATACCGAGGGAAAATAATTAAGCTTTCTTTAACGTATTTAATGAGAGCACTTATTCCTTGATTTCCCACTACTAGGACGCGTTGAAAAAAAAAGTTCGAATGACGAAGTGCGGACAGCTATTCGCTGTAAAAACCACGTCTACGAAATGAACAATAAGTTGGCGTTTCGTTTTTGCGAGCTCCTCGCGCCGTAGGTCGACTGCACTAGATGTTGGCTTACGCTTCTCTGTTGCAGTGCTTTTTAGGCACACGTATACCGTTGTCGTTGTAGTAGTAGTAGTAGTAGTAGTAGTAGTAGTAGTAGTAGTAGTAGTAGTAGTAGTATAGTAGTAGTAGTAGTAGTAGTAGTATAGTAGTAGTAGTAGTAGTAGTAGTAGTGGTGGTAGTGGTAGTGGTGGTGGTGGTGGCGGTGGCGGTGGCGGTGGTAGTAGTGGTAGTAGTGGTAGTAGTGGTGGTGGTGGTGGTGGTGGTGGTGGTGGTGGTAGTAGAAGTAGAAGTAGAAGTAGAAGTAGAAGTAGAAGTAGTAGTAGAAGTAGTAGTAGAAGTAGTAGTAGTAGTAGTAGTAGTAGTAGTAGTAGTAGTAGTAGTGGCGGCATAGTGGCTTTGGCGTTGCCCTACTAAGTCCGATGTCGCGGTATCCAATCTCGGCCGTGGCGGCCGCATTTCGACGCGTGCTAAATGCAAAAGTGGCCCTGTACCGTGCATCGAATGCAGGATAAATACGTAATCATAACGTGGTTTTGATACCTAAAACCCCAGAATTTAATTTTTGATGAGATGTTGCCTTCTGATATTGTGGCCAGCAGATACGAAAGGAAAACGTATGACGCTTCTCTTCTGCTTAAAAATGTATAACTAAAGGGTGACACGCATCCCCATGCAGTTTAACTTTTTCCCATCACCGGCTAATAAATTATGAAATTTATCGCAAGGCGCAAGGCATGCTTACGCGCATCATAACATTCTCGGTTGTTGTAACTCATTCTACGTGTTGTTCGTGTTCTTGGCCTCACCTTGAGGGACCAGATTTTATGCGCGACGGGAATAGCGTTGCACTTTCTGGAAGGTACGCGAACACCATTGATTGTGCTGGAACACTCAACGATCAATGTATATAAATAGCCGGCGCACCTGACTCGTAGATCAGATTTGAACGATCGGCACGTGTGATCTTGACTGTCGTGGTGCCCGAGTGTAACTCGCTTTTGTAGGCGCAGGTTCGCCCAATATAGAGTTAGTTTCGTGACTCATCGCTTCTTCCCCGTCACTGTGTGTACAGTGACGATGCAGAGAAAGAGACATGAAATGCGAATGGCAGTGAGGTTAACCGGAATACGAACATCAGGTTTGCTACCTTGTTCTGGGGAAGGGAGAAGGGGAGAGATAAGGGTGAAAAAGACAGCCGGGAAGTGGAGCGCGCGCGCAGGAAATACGGAAAACACACACCCAAGCGCACACATAAAGCAATGACATGGGGCAGCGTAAGATGATGGTGGATGAAAGTGCCGTATACAAAAAGAGAAGCAAGAAAGAAAAAAATAAAGGTGGCGATATCTTTCTTTTCACGTAAGCGACTGTAGCCACTGCAGGTCATTTACGCTTTTTTTTTTTTTTGGCGACCACTGTTCCTTCAATCAGTCGCGCAGAGGTTTGCCAAACCTATGGCGCCAGTCGTGCAGGAAAGCGAAATCGATGGGGCACCTTATGCTGGCGCCACCGTCCGGTGTCTCTACGATCGGACCCCGACGGCGACCGGGCATTTGTACACTGGGGACATCGAAAGGCTACAGGTCCCATAGCTAAAGGATCAGCCAACGAGATAGCGACGTGGTCGCGGCTCTGTGCTGGAAAATGAACTGTTGCTGGCAGAAGAACCCGACACACACACAAAGAAATGGGAAGCTTTGTGAGCGTAAGAGTCGGCTAATGACTTCCTTCTGCGCGCCCAGCCTAATTTCCGAGAAAGGTTGGCATAAAGGCACAGACTGAGAAGGAGGAGAGTGAAGCCGAAGTCTATATGTTTGTGCGACGACAGGAAAAGAGACGACGGCCAGCCTATTACCCGCCCCATCTTGCTATCGATTGAAAGTTTGCTGAGCGAAGTTTTTTTTTTTTCTATAAGGCCACGAAGCGCCGCAGATGGAGAACATTCATCCTCCACCGCAAATGTGTGGCACAGTCGGAATGGACTTCCCCGGTTTGAAAGCCGCTATCACAATTCGAGCGATATTTCCCGTCGTTTATCTGCGCAGGGTTCCGAGCAGTATACACAATTTGTTATGTGTGTTTTTGTTCTCGAGTGTGCGTGTGTGCGTGTGGATATGTGCGTGCGCCCAGGAGAGGGGAAGGGTGCGCATCTGTCGGTGCAACTGACCACGGCTCCGCAGTGAGCGTGTGTTAGCGAACGAGGCAATCGGCAAGCGCGTTTCGACGATCCGTGACTTCCGAAGTGGTACAGTGCGGCTTCTTTGCACAGTCGACAGCAAACTTTTGATGCGCGCCACGTGGTGGCATAGGCAAAGCTAGAGCTGTATATGTGATCCCTGTCTTATGCTCGGTTGCGGTAGTCAGAAGTTCAAATCCCTCTCCCCCTCTTTGGGGTGGGGGATTTGATCGATGGTGTATCTGCGTATGACATCCTCCAGTGCACTGCATCGGCAGGCTTTGAGTGGCTCCTAACACTGGCGAAATATGCCGAGAGTGAGTGGGGCTATACTAATACAGGTACAACCAAATTAGGAAGGCCCACTAAGTTTGAACAGACACTCCCTCACCAGAACAGGAATTGGCCTCCCTGGTGGAGTATTCGGCCACAACCTCCTTAATGAAATGGTCTCCTCAATGAAATGGCCCTCAGTCCCCAGCGGCTACGGAGCACCTGACCAAGGCGGCGGTCAGACTTGCAACGCAGAAGAGGGTGCTTAGAATACCTGGGCCCGGACAGGCCGCCAATGGAAACTGGTCCTTACCCGAACCCTCTCGAGTTAGGCTACCTTAGCAGGACTCTTCGAGGAACTATCAGACATTGTTTGGGATATTATCGGCCTTAGTGAGATTAGAAGAACTGGTGAGGCTTACACATTACTGAATAACGGCCATGTCCTCTGCTATAGAGGTCTCCCGGATAAGAAGCAATACGGAGTACGATTCCTAATCCATAAAGACATAGTGGGCAACATTGACGAATTCTACAGCATCAACGAGAGGGTAGCAGTAGTCGTAATCAAACTCAATAAGAGGCATAGATTAAAGGTAGTACAAACCTACGCTCCAGCGTACAGTCACGACGATGAGGAAGTAGATCAGTTTTATGAAGATGTTGAGTTAGCGATGAGAAAAGTGCAAACGCGGTATACAGTAGTAATGGGGGACTTCAATGCAAAAGGGGGGGAAAAGCAGGTGGCTGAACAGGCAATTGGCAACTACGGTGTCGATTCTAGAAACGCTAGAGGTGAGATGCTGGTAGAATTCGCAGGAAGGAATAAGCTGAGAATAATGAACACTTTTTTGCAGGAAACGTAGCAACAATAAAATGGACCTGGAAACGCCCTAATGGTGAAACAAGAAATGAATATTGCTTCCGCCTCGGAGCGTATATCTACGAAACGGAGAGGGGGGGGGAGGGAGGACAAGGAAAAGATATCAAACGATAAACGCACCCGCCGTCAACACTTGCAAGGCAGTCTGATTGCGGCTGACGTCACATTACATCAGTTTCCTTTAGCTGCGGCTAACCACTTTCAATTCCTTGGCACAATATACGTGAAACACCCTGTATGTGGCATTACATTCGCTAAAATGTAGCATGCGGACTATCGTGTTTGCTATCAAGACAATTTTCTATTTCTGTCAGTATTTAGGAGATTCCTGGGAGAAAGCTTTACCATTGTGTTAAGGTCAACTAAAGGCGTGCCGAGCCTATGCACTACTGGAATGCATCATGTAACCACACAAAAACAAGGGACAAAGAAGGAACACACAAAACAGGCGCGAACTCGAATTCACACGTAAAAAGGCATGAAGAACAGGGCCCATTGAACTAGAAAGTGACATATTTAACAGGGATAAGCGGGCTAGTTGGTGGTCGTTATTAGAATGCAATGTTCCTTCTTTGTCCCTTGTCTTTGTGCGGTTACATGATGCATTCCAACAACGACCACCAACTAGCCCGCTTATCCCTGTTAAAGAGCCTATGCACTCCTGCACCCGACGCTGATGTTAGATTCAAAAGAAAGCGCTCACAGTATATAACTGTTCGTAAGAACTGGTGCTAGCCAATCGTGATGTCGGACTTAATATTAGCAACGTTGATCGGCCAACGGCCAGCAGCACTTACGGATGAAAAACATTTGGTAATTCGGCCTGAGTTCGGGAACAGGGGCTGCGAAGCAAACGCAAATGCACCGCGAAACAGCATAAAACAAACAAACGAACAAACAAAATTAGAACTCCACATGCCACGTTGGGAAGGAAGCACGCGAACTCGATTACCGACAATCAAATATTCTGAAGCCAAACGCACAAATAAGAACTGTAACGACTCTATAGATGACAGTATGCTGCGAAATATCACCAAGCTAGACGCCAAAGTCGGAGCGAACCTGCGATGGTCATTCGCGTTTCGCAGCGGTATCACGGCTGAGAAAGAGGCTTCAAACTGAGGCCATAAATACTTACCCTCCACTTCAAAGCCCTCAGATAATAACAGTCCATGTCCCATGCTGTCTCTCTCATGCTGCAGCTCTTCGTCCCATTTGGTTCAGTGCGCTGATATATCTGTTATGCTTGTCAGTGTCGTTTCGCGCGGCAGTGCCAAAGATCACGAACGGTGCTTGTCAGTCAGTTCTGAGAGAATTTGGCCGCGACCTGGGGCGTTTGGCGGCTTATTAGATTGCGCGATGTTTGGACAGACCAAATAGGTGGAATCAGCGTTCGTCAGCAAATGAGAGAGAGAGAGACAGACAGAGAGAGAGAGGGAGAGAGAGGGGGGGGGGGAGAGAGAGAGGAGTCACGGTAAGATTTTCATCACTACCGCGCCAGCTAAGCTCAGTCTACGCTGCCTACGTACACGCGAGTGGGTCAGCAAAAAAAAAAAATTACGTTCCTAATTTACAGCGCCGACTTGCGAGTTTCGGCGTCGACTCGATTCAGTGGACCCTCTGTGGTTGAGATCGGAGGGAGGTAAAGGAGCAAATTCTGTTGTCCCGTCGTCGAACACGTACGTGACCTATTCGTGTTAGAGCGATCGCCGAAACAGCACTCGAGGTGTCCACATAAATCGGTAAATAGCCTCGTCGGCCAGGATTGCGGGCTTTTATAGCGTTTTAGTGTGGAGCGGGTTCACTCTCTCGTGACGACCTCGTAAGGGGAGTTACAGTAAGTGAATAAACTCTTTGTAGGGAGGAATAAAATACGAGCCTTGTCTATCTGTGGCCACCACAAGTAACGTACGCACTTTGGGCAGTTCCTTCCTCGCTAACACCAACGGTCAACGCGCTTGTCATATAAATATAGCCGATCTATAATGAAAGCTCATGCAATCCTGTCCTGTTTGTAGCCGGCAGACAATTTCGTTGGACACAGAAAAAGAAAGAAGAAATCACAGCGACAGACACGTTAAAAAAATATTTGGGCTTTTTACGTAATACATACGATGTTTTATAGTTTGCTTATCCTTTACCTGTATCGCAAAACATTACTAAAATATTATTGCTTTCAACACTACCTTTATTCTCAGAAGAAAATTAAAGAAAGAACGCTCCCTCTGTAAGTACTTGAGTATTTAGATTACGAATTCATTGATTCTGAAAGACCTAGAAAATGGGCTGTGTTCTGTGATTCAAAACCGATGTTACAGTGCACGCAGTCAGTTCTCCGACGCCGATGTCATGAACAATCGACATAAGAAATCGTGAAACTTCACCATCACGTCCAACAAAAAGGTCACCAGGTTCTTTTTTAATGGATACCTGGCCCCCACTGTGGAATCAGTGGCAATGATTCCACCGATAACGCTGCTCGCACAGCACATCAAGAAGAGCACAGCGTTCCAAATCCGCTTTCGAGGACAGACGCCGCAAGGCAGCTCCGACACCTGGCACGCTGTCTCTCACTGACTGAGTGGTACTCGCCAAACTTACGACTTACACGACTGCATCGATTAAATCCCTCACTGCAACTCCGACCTCCACTCGGACTTCCTAGACGTTAAGCTACTCTTCCCTGTCGCCTTTGGTTAGGAGTTGCCTTCACAAAGGCATACTGTACATTAATTGGTGTGACCGACAGTGCAGCATGCGAGGTCTGCTGCGCCGAAGAAAATATCGACCACCTGCTTTGCCAGAAAGCCCGCCCCAGAAAGACAAGAACTTGCCAACGCTCTCCAAAAACTGGACAATCGGCCGCTTTCTGTGCAGGTGCTGTTGGAATACCGCCCCCCTCGCTCGTCAGCCCATAAAGTGGTGAAGGCACTTTTGTGCTTCTTGAGGACGACGGGTTTGTGCGACCACCTGTGACTATTAGTGCGATTTCTATTATACCACACGCGTCAACGAACTCACCGCTAATTTCATTCTGTCCTTCCCTCCTCTCTGTCCCTGTCATCTTTGTGTTCTCCTTTCCCATTCCCCCGGTGTAGGGTAGCCAACCGGACGTTATTCTGGTTAACCTCCCTGCCTACTGCTTCTCTCTCTCTCGCTCTCGCTCTCTCCCCCCCCCACCCCATAGAGCTAAATTGCACCTCGGGTACTCCATAATTTCGACTGAAAATATTGGCGCGATCGGAAAGCGTTACATTACTATTCTTTAACTGTGAAGACTTCTTTATGAGAAGCCTTGTGGGTTTCCTTCGTAACTTCGTGCTACAGTCGGGTGGATGAGAATTTTTCCTTTCATGTACCTTCTTCCGCCTTGCGTGCTTCCGCAGAACTGATTTGCCTTATTGCCGCATTAATAAAATGTGTTTCAAAAGACCTTATACATTTATCGAGAGAAATCATCTTATACATCTCAGAGAAATACACCTGCTTGATGCACGCATGTGCGCTGCATACATACATACATACATACATACATACATACATACATACATACATACATACATACATACATACATACATACATACATACATACATACATACATACATACATACATACATACATACATACATACATACATACATACATACATACATACATACATACATACATACATACATACATGCATGCATGCATGCATGCATACATACATACAAACATACATACACACACATACATACATGCATGCATGCATACATACATACATTCCGGATACTTCAGAACAATCTTTGCTGTCACTAACATCACTTTGGGCTTACTACTCTAGGTGTGCGTCGATGGCAAAGCTGCATGAATTCGGTTAATGCCAGCGAGTATTCGTGCCAGACCGTATCTCAAGAGCGGCCGCGCACAGTGCAAGCATTGTACGCACGCAGAGCCCCGGAACACGAAAAACCGTTCTTTGAAAGACATCTCCAGATGGCGCGCTTCGAATGAAGCTGACGCTTCCGACAGGAAATATCGCGCGGATTCCTTGAGACACTCTGCTGCCTTTCGCTTGAGAGACGGCAGCTGCCGTGCCAAATGGCCCGTTATTAAAAAGGGATTGTCGAATTAAATATATTGTCGCCACGTTCTGGCTCTATATATGCATACGTTCTTTATCATTGAGTTCCTTTATACATATATGTTCCGCGTCGCTTGTCAGCGAAGTTTCATTACTTTCCTGCCGCGAGCTTACCTGTCCAAATGTCCGTGCAGGCATCGTACGCTTTAGGCTTGTGTGGTACGGTTTCACATTTTGCAGCCGGGAAGGATGAGGGGCTGTTTTAATCTGTTCAGAATTTTCTTAAGACGAATTCACGCCGAGCGTCAACTGAGCGACGGTAAGCGAACGTATGCTAAACGAAAAAAAAAAGAGAGCATAGTGATCGATACGGTAACATCTTCCGTACGCTCACCAAATACTGTTTTTTTTTTTACATATTCAACAGGCAGCGTTGTGACTGTTCAATTTCACCAAATGACTGACACATCCGTTTCCGGTCACTGACTTCTACTTCGCCACACGTAACGAGAGAAAAAGGCAACCTCACAAGCATTGCAATAACGCGCGCACGAGAACAATGCGTTTCTTCCGGCGGAAGCGCATCGGGCTTGACGGAATAAAGACACACATTAAGGAACTGTCACCCTGACGCGAATGCGCATGCGCGCCTTCCTGACCAAGATTTTGCCGAGACAGTGAGGAAGGAAAGAAGGAAATAAAAGTTGAGATCACCATTGGCGAATCACGAGCCCGATGACCTCTGCAATGGATCATCATCATCACAATCATCAGTCTGGTTACGCCCACTGCAGGGCAAAGGCCTCTCCCATACTTCTCCAACAACCCCGGTCATGTACTAATTGTGGCCATGTCGTCCCTGCAAACTTCTTAATCTCATCCGCCCACCTAACTCTCTGCCGCCCGCTGCTACGCTTCCCTTCCCTTGGAATCGAGTCCGTAACCCTTAATGACCATCGGTTATCTTCTCTCCTCATTACATGTCCTCCCCATGCCCATTTTTTTCTTCATTTCAACTAAGATGTCATTAACTCGCGTTTGTTCCCTCACCCAATCTGCTCTTTTCTTATCCCTTAACGTTACACCCATCATTCTTCTTTACATAGCTCGTTGCGTCGTCCTCAATTTAAGTAGAACCCTTCTCGTGAGCCTCCAGGTTTCTGCCCCGTAGGTGAGTACTGGTAAGACACCGCTGTTGTACACTTTTCTCTTGAGGGCTAATGGCAACCTGCTGTTCATGATCTGAGAACGCCTGCCAAACGCACCCCAGCCTATTCTTCTTCTTCTTCTTATTTCTTATGCTGCAATGGATAACGGGAGCCAAATTATGCCTATGGTCTTCGCTATTTTCAAGCCTCTCATTACGTCAAAGAGGCTGGATTGTGCGTGAGACAGTAAGTGCGTGACACTGTGTATACACTGTGTGACGCCGTATATGTGTACGTTTGCGTGACATTGCGTCACCGCGCGGCACTTCATCAGGCTGTGTGTGACAGCGCTCACGCAGACAGACTTCACAAGCTTCCTCTTTTCTCATTTTTCTTTTTCGTTTGTTCATTCTATTACTGCGACAGCGTTAAGGTGCTGCAGAAAATCCGGCGTTGGCGTGAGGCGCCGGCTTCCCCGTGAGCGAAAATTGCCGAAAACAGAAGACTACACGTGCAGGTTTGCGACTGCAATGAACATAACGTTGCTTCGTCACCATCATCGGTGGCACCCTCTTCGTCAATGTATATACATGCGTATTTTCGTTGAAGCTATAAGCAGCATTTTACGCTCACCTCTGCTTCGGGGTACGGGTTGACTGTCTTTCGCGTCAACATTGTAATGCTCACTTATTTGCGGAAATAGGCGCATATATATGCAGTCCACCTATATCAGGGACTGAATATTTCTCATTTTACCGTTATCTTGGCGATTCTTGCCTTTGCTCTTTATCTTGCGCTCGTTTATCTCTTGCGTGGACATCCAATTTATTTCCTGGCCCATCTGGTTCCCCGAACGTTGCCGGAATGCGACAATGGCTGCAGCTGGCGGCCCACTCCATACGCGGCTCTCGGTTTACGCTGCGGCACCGCACTCTTGCCAACTGCACGCCAACAGCAAATCAAGTCTCGGAAGGGAAAAAAAAGAAGAAAGAAAAAAAACACGCTGGCCGAAATTATCTTTTATCTGCATTGTCATCGGTCTCAAGCACACGGAAATGTAATCACGCGTGCCTGATGACAAATGTGGCACTTGACAGCACGTTCACACGAGGCTTTTATTGCTGTGATGAATCACCTTATTATGCGCCTTCGCATAGCAGCGAGAACAACGGAAAAAAATTGCGTGACCTTTATTATTATTATTCTTCTGTGTGTGTATGATGCATCGCGTCATTATGCGCCTTCCCTGCCGTCGCGGGAGTTCGCATGAAGTTCTGCACTCCCTGACGCATAGCCTTATTATGCGTCTTTCCTCCGTGGCTAAAATTTTCATCAGTAACTCGGAACTTGGAAAAACAGCGAAGGTCGTCTTGCGAAGCCATTTCTCGCGGAAGAGCAAAAACAGAAAAATAAGAAAGCAGAAAAAAATACGCTCTATATGCACAGGCGTGTAACAGATTATAGCGAAGTCCACTATGCGAATACCGGCGGCACCATATGTTCTCTTATGGCTGCTCGCATGCGTGGATTCAAGTATACGACCAATAATAATAATGTTAATAATAAAAAAAAAAGAACGCGGGAAGTTGCCGCAAGCTGAGTTGTATAAACTCGTGCGGTGTATCGCATTGTTCAGCGGCAGTGAAAAAATAAATAAATAAAAGCCGCCGGTGATCTTCTTGTTTATCTTATGTATTTTTGACGTCTACTCCGGAAGAAACTCCTCTGGTGCCCTTAACCGCATACGTATATACACCGCTTGGCCCCGGCGAATAAATGACCTCCAACTTTGACGGGGTGTGCATACACTTTCATCAGCACCGTTTTCAAAGCCGCCCAATAACATCCGAAGCCCGAGGGGTCCTCATCGAAGTAGCGGCATCTGTTATTCGTCCGTTCCATCGCTTCCTCAGTAGCACAGATATCGTTTTATTTGCGTGCGTGTGTGTGTCCTTTGGTTTTGCCCGAGTGTAACTGCATAAATAACACAATTTAACGTAACCGTGCCACAAAAGATTAGATCCGCCTACAGCCAACAACATCCACCCCTATACCTTTTCTGCACCGTTCCTTTAATGCCTTCAGCCAGGAAGGTGTTGCTAAACTTGACAGGATGACGTGCTTATCATTATCAGGGAGAGCTATACGTAGAGTATGACGGTGGTCTTCTGCGACGCCGCTAATGGGGCAGAAAAGAAGACGGAACAATTATTCCTGGTAATTTACCGTCGTAAATGAAATCTTGACATACCCGCCGTGGTTGCTCAGTGGCTATGGTGTTGGGCTGCTGAGCACGAGTTCGCGGGATCGGATCCCTGGCCAGGGCAGCCGGATCTCGATGGGGGCGAAATGCGAAAATACCCATGTACTTAGATTTAGGTGCACGTTAAAGAACCCCCAGGTGGTCGAAGTTTCCGGAGTCCTCCATTACGGCGTGCCTCATAACCAGAAAGTGGTTTTGGCACGTAAAACAATCTTGACATGGTTATCAAGAGAACAGCATTTATCAAACCCGATAGCGAAAATAAGCAACGGGCGTATAATAGATCTCGGAGAGCTGGAGACGCGCGCGGTATTGAAATTCCAGCTTCTCTCAACATGTCTCTGCTATTACCATTTCCTTTTCAAGAGGACGTGCATTACGTAAGAACCCTGAAACGAGAGCGCTCAAAAACATCTTCAATCACTCTTTCTCTCACTCTCTCTTTTCCTGCTCGCCGTCCCCGAGTCTCCTATTTTTCCAGCACAGCTCCTGATGCATGCCCGAACGCATTCAACGGAAGCAGGTGTACACCTATGGAGATGAGCAACGCGGAGCAAGAGTTTTCGGTTTCAGATGGAAATGAAAATTGGGGAAGACGGAAGCAAGGCTCCAAGGTTCTTGCTTGTCTTTGCGTTGCGGCAAGAGCAAAACGAAGACAATCAGCACAACTCCTTAAGAGTTTCTTTTCTTTCTTTTTATTTTTAAGTTTTAGGATAGAAATGCCGACGTCTTCGCGACCCCTTTCTGCATGCACGCTGAGTCTGCGTTTTACCTGAACTGCAAGAGAAAGCAGGCACGATTGAAAGCAAGGAAAAATAATCAGAAAAAATAAATAGGACGTGCACTCTGGACACGTAACGAGCTGCACATTGGCACAGAAAGAGGCGCAGGAAGTGAAAGGACGGCGAATCAAAAAGAACGAGAGAAAGAAAAAAATACGTCGAATGGGGAGCTTTGCAAAAGCGTGAAGCGAGAAACGCTGTCTCAGCTACGCTTCTGTGTGGTATACGTTGATCAGAAATTTTTGTTTGCTGTCAAAAACAGCGTGAAACCATCAGAAGAAGAACAAAAAAAGATGCGGCACGCTCGCCATAGGTATGACAGCAGTTTCGTGTGGAAATAAAACGTGATTTAATATGCCGCCCGCGACAGGCCGCATTTGGGCTAGCCCAAGTAAAAACGTCACGAGCTTTGGAACGCAGTCGCAGATGCAAACGCAAGCGGAATTCCACGTTCGTTTTCCTGGCTTCGAGCGCGAAAAGTGCCAAACTTCATTGCGGCGTAAGTCCTAGCTCGGCGACTGTCTTGATGGGCCGGTTTTGTTGACGTTGGGAGTTTTACGATGTCGAAAAAAAGATAGAATAAGAGAGAAATAAAAGGTGAGTTGCGTTTTGTTCTTTCTCTCTTTCTTCAATTCTTTCTTTCCAATTCCTTTCGTTGAGACATTGACTTGAAAAATACAAAATTAGTAATGTTTACTAGTCTTATTTAAGTGCCACAATTACTCCGTAGACATCGCCTTTGCTGCGGAGCACACAGACAAAGGTTCGAATTCCGGCCGAGGTGGTTGCCTTTTATTGCGGGAGCAATGTAAGAACAAGAAAGAAAGACAGAACGCTCGTGTGTCATGGTTTCGTTGCTCGTTAATGGAAATTAATCCGGACCCAAATACCGAACTCCGGTTCTGCTCATGCTGTTACGTCCAGCACCCTCTTCGATTCGTCGGAGCTAACTGCCATCTTTGTGGATGAAATACAACGACTCGCAGAAGTTCCTATGTGGGGCACCTTTGCGGACGTTCTGCAACAGCGCAAATAGAAAACATACAACGACGAAGAACAGCGGGTTGGGCAAGCGCTGACTGCACCAAAGTTTTTTTTCATGCACAACAATGAAACGTATCATAAGAAGCCAGCAAACAAAGACACCAAGGACAACATAGGGCAAATTACTCTTAGTTACTAATTGAATTAAGGTAATGATAACTTAATGGCTATGAAAGTGGATGAAAAAAAAAAAACACCCGCAGGTGGGGAACGATCTACGTCTTCGCATTGCGCGTGCGCCGTTTTCCCGCCCACTTTCTTGGATATTTATGATTTTTTACTGCTACAACTAACCTTGGGTGTGTTAATTAGCCAGCGCCGCCATCTACAAACCTTGACAGCGGATGTGTAAATTCCTGTCTGCCGCAGGCGTCGCGAGTACGCGAACTTATTGGGTGAAGGCAACTAGTCGATAAACCCACACATGGTATACCTGGTCGGGCCCTTAGGCCCTCTCTGTAGCGCGCACGGGGGAAGCCTTTGAAACGCGCGCCACAACGGCACTCGTCGCATGGAGCATGCGCATCGATCGCGGTATCGTAAGAACTCGCGCGGGGACTGCCGGGAAGGGAGCTACCCGATAAGAAGGCAGCGAAGACGGCACTCGGGGCTCGGGGCTCGGCACTCGGACGGACGGACGGACGGACGGACGGACGGACGGATAAAATATGATTGCAGACCTTGCGGATTGAGAGGAAACGCTTTGAACGGGACTGCAAACAACGAGCTGTCTCTACGATTTGTTTCAGTACCTAGTTTGAGAACTCTCGGCATAGAAAGAAAAGCAAGATCGAGCAACACAACGTCGCTCTTGCTTCGGGCAGTGACTCGCAGGCCAAGACAAAACATCTTTCTCGATAGGCAAGGGGAATCAGCCACTGCGAAGTGGTCCGAGCGTATACTGCTATTTGGCGCCTCGCCACGAAGTACCAAACGGAAAGATATATCAGAAAAAGCGCAACGAAGGACAATAGGAATGGACAAACAGAGATTGCTATTGTGTACGACTTTTATTTTATTTAACAGCACCCGCTTGCGCGCGTTTCGTTCTGTTGGCTGGTGATGTGGAAACGTACGTTGTCACCACTTCTGCGCACTGCAAGGCTCCGTTCGCGCGCGGTCGTCTATCACTTTAGTGATTCATGGGTACCGTCGTATTACAGCCAGGAGCGCCTAAGCCGTACACCTCTGGTGAGGGTTGAAAAGTCGTGATACAGTTGTATTTTATGATTGGTTCGTCTTGTTGTGGGAGGCTGCACTTCGCAGTCGGGACTTGGATGAACAATTCTGGGCTGTCCAGCAGGCTCACGACGTGGCCGTGAGGCTTGGCGTTCCGGTCCCGACGTGGGGGCGGCCCGCTTAGTGGTTAATTATCACTACTTGCAGGACTTATATATATATATATATATATATATATATATATATATATATATATATATATATATATATATATATATATATATATATATATATATATATATATATATATATATATATATATATATATATATATATAGTTATCATAATTATTATAGTTATCCGAGAGAAACGCTTCTCTGCAATAAATGAAGCAACTTTAAATACAGCACACAATACCGATTCACTATGATGATGGAGAGAGAGAGGGAGAGAGTGAGAACGCGTGTGCGACAAAAAGGGCGAGGTCCATTAGGTTCACGCGCGCGCAGAGCGACCAGGAGGACAAGAATGAACACGACGTAGAGAAATTGGTGGTTGCTCTGTTTTCTTTCTTCTTGCATGGTTCCTCTCCTTCTTAATTTTTTTTTCTTCTTGCAGCGTTCCTAAGACGCCAACACAATGAGCATGTCCCTTAGTAAGCCTGTTTATTTTCTGCTCCGGCTTGAGTCGATAACTCTGAAGGTATAGCGCGTGCGAACATACCAAACCTGCATAAGAACAACAACCCAGACGGCGACGGCGAAAAGGGCTGTTCAAGAAACTGACTGGCCGCTGCTCGACAGGGAACCGACTGTATGGTGCAGAGCACAATGCAACGTCGTGCAGGCTCCACCAAGTAACGACGCCTTTTCTCGTCGTCACACCATAGAGACGTCTCGCCGGGGAAAAAAAAAACCTCAGAAAAAAAAAGCAGCCGGTGATGGACGCAACCGACCGAGACGCTTATGTATGTGTGCAGAGAAGCCAAATACACTCGATAACAGACGCGGCCGCTGCCTTTCTCTCCTCCTCGAAACTAACCAGACTAGGCGTCTGAAGTAAACACGCTAAAATCCTAGTCACAGGCCACTGCTTTACTTGCTAAGTGCGAGGAAAGCTTTGAATCTCTGTGCTTTCTTTCCATTTCTTTGTTCAATCTTTTCCAACGGTTCTGTAGAAAAGCTGGCGCAGTAAAAAAAAATCAAAATACCGGCCCGAAGTATTGCGCTTACGCCAGCAATGCGTCGCAGTTCGTCTTTCTTTTTTTTCTTCCTCCCTATGTTATCCCTATAGGGAGCATTCGCACGCATATTCACGCTCAAGCGCTCGTGTGCGTGCGTTACACAGACCCCCGAGACTTTCCCAGCTCCTGGCGCCCTGCCGGAGCTGTGCATATTCATTCATCGCATCCAAGACGGGTAGTTCCTTTCCTTGCATCTGCGCTTGCACCTGTATACGAACTTCCTTTTCCCTGGCACCGTTATTACTGCGTTTTTCCTATTGCCGGGGAAGGCTAGAACGTCAGCGCACTTCCGATCGAAATTAAGGTCGCGTGCGGCGATTGCATGGGGCGATGGGAAACGCCGTCGCTATAGCGTTTCACTTGGCCGCCTGTGAAGCTTTGCCAACCGTAGCCCACAGCCCCGCCTTTGTCGTCAAGTGTGAGCCACCGAGGCCGACTGTTCCTCCTCTGTCGCCGAGCTTTTCGTCTATTTGATATATCTATCTATTCATAGATACTGCAATCCCCAAAAAAGATTTTAACATGGGTGTGTTAACCTCTGCAAACGAACTTCAGCCAACCCAGATCAGTACACAGAAAAAAGAACGTTCTCTATAGCGCTGACGCAGATTGCTACAAATTAGCAGCATGTTATTATTTTCCTTTTACCGATGTTTCGCCGAGACATACAATTAGCGTAGATTGTGCTTGTCTGTGGCGCGAGTTCATGGTCGACCGACAGGATATCGCGGTATTGCGCAAACGCTTGTATTTGGAGGAGTGGCATGTCCGTGTCTGCAGCTCCCCTCAGATCAAGCTTATCGTGTTTATCCGCAACTTTCATGCTCTATATAATAAGTGTTGTGGCTGTGCCTGTGCATCCAGCATGGCGGACGTCGAGATGAGCAGGACGCATCCGGAACCGGTATACGCGTGTTTAGAGAAGGGTGGAGTTCTTTGCGCTGTATTGTTCCGCTTATGCGTTCTATGCGTATGCAGGTAAACACTGTACGATTTTGTCATAGCTGAACAAATCTTAGGCATGTGAACAAATTCCCGTTATAAACTCTTAGACGCATGACATTGTAAATACTCCATACGCCGCAGCCTATCACTATATACGCTCGCATGAGAGCATCGATGAGATTTTCAGAGCGTAACTTGAGCACGCAAACACCCCGTTGAGTACAACAAATTCTAGGAGACGCGCTTTGCCGGCACTGTAGTAAGAAGCGTATCGAATTCGGCTCAGCGCTTACCCAAGGCCGTCAAACTCGTCATGTTTTCTCACTGCGCATTAACGGTATGAACTGTATATGAAAAGGACGAAGTGGCATTTACACTCGTGGAAGCAAACAATGTTTTCAAAGAATTTTGTTCTGCTCTTTGTGACCTAACAGGAAAAGCGACTCTGAAGGCTTATGCGATTGCTGGCCATCTATCTTTATTGCATTCCCTTGTCGAGGAAAGAGCGAAAAACTCGGACAAGAAGTCGGTCAGCACTGAAAAAAAAACCAGCGGAAGGTCAGAACAGTCTACTTTTGAAAAATATTGGCTCTTGAAGATTCCGCTTTCCTGGTCTCTGCCTTCCCAGACAAGGAAAAAGAATGCAATTGCAGGGACGACAAACAGATGGAGAGACAGCAAATGAAAGGGATCGGAAGGTCGGGAGTTATATGAAAGGTACTTACCGGATATTGGACGAAACTCTTTAGTTACAGTATTGCAATTATATCTCAAACTTTCACATTTCAAAGCCACATGCCACTATACGAGGCTGTGAAAAATGCGTCGGGCACATTGAACGCGGGGGCCGCGATGCGTCCATTTGGAGCTGCATGCAGCTCTCTCTCTCTCTCTCTCTCTCTCTCTCTCTCTCTCTCTCTCTCTCTCTCTCTCTCTCTCTCTCTCAATTTTTAACAACCGTTTGCTTTTACGATGACTTAGTGCCCAAACCAACATCTCTTTTCTCGTAAGATCTCGCACTTATCCTAGCCTGAAACGGCACTGACAGGCTTGTTGCACGCACTCTCTCTTCCTGAAAACTCAGCAGCTGGCCGTTCCGCGCAGGCCAATTACCACGTCGCTGGCGAAGGAGCATTGCGCCGCTATACCACCACTTCAAGTTTCGAAAGGCCAAGGTATTATTATGATTATTTGGCTCGCACACATTGAACAATCACATAGAAATAGAAGGGCGCTAGCTGGCTACTGCCACGAGAGAGAGAGAGAGAGAGAGAGAGAGAGAGAGAGAGAGAGAGAGAGAGAGAGAGAGAGAGAGAGACGAAGGGGAAAGATAGGCTGCCACCAGGAGTGACACAACGCCTGCCGGCTCCGTAAGAGAAAAGGTGTACATAGAAAAATAACAGTGAATGAAGAAACGAGGCGATACTAAGAGGGAGAAGAAATTTTAAAAATATATGAGGAGGAGGAGAATGAAGAACAACAGAAGAATAAAACATGCACGTGCGCCACACACTCATAGCGTGGCACGTAACGCCCGGCAAATGGTCGCCAAATTGAGCATAATGGTAGGCCATAATCGGGAGGTGGTAAGATTTGTCGGCTTCAAAAATAAAATATGCTTGCAGCGTGGTGTTACAGTCATACGGAAACGTATTCAAATAAATCAGCTTGTTGCACACGTCGATGTTCGCTCAAAAAAGGTGCACGCAGTAACGCGCTGCTTGTCGCGCTTTCCTCGAGCGCAAATGTTGTTCCGAGGTTTGTCCAGAGGGATGCGAAGTTTCAGAGAGGAAAAAAAAAAGCACTGGCTAACGCGCCTTTGCTTGCATATGCCATAGCTCGTATAACTCCTTACGGCGATATAGCCATCAGTACGGCCACTACCTTAGGCATTTTTGTGTGCTGGACCAAGCCCTGGGTGTGTCAGCCAGTGCCACACGGGACCATGGCCGAGATAGTGACTGGATTGATAGACACGTCGTCGTAGCTAACTGGTAGTGCAACGTTGGCGTGGTGCGGAGGTTGTGGGTTCGAATCGCACGGGCAGCAAGTTATCTTTTCTTACGCTGTCGTTTCCATTTTATTGTTGATAATTTTTTCTAAAATCTCAATTTCAGCAGCAGCTACCTTCCCTTATGCTTTAATTGGTTTCATTATCGGTTGGCTTTATATAGTCGTGACTAAATAAAAATTTAGCCCCTCGTTTTCCCTTCTTTTCATTAATACATCTCAAGTTACATTTCTCTTTTGTGCACTTGTGAGGGTACGAGAAAAGAAGAAACAGAAACGTTTACTTTTACGTTCCGGTGTCTATTAGCTAAAAACCGTGAATGTAGCTTCTGTTCGTCGATATGTCTAACAAATATCTGTTTGTTTATCACCTGTCTGTACACTCACTTTACCTCTCCATGCTTCTCAATTTTCACATGCCTTTCAGGCATTCGGAACAGAGGAAAGGTGAAGGGGCGAAGTACCTAGCTAAAGGCCCATATAGAAGCAAGATTCCCCAGCAAAAAGTACCCAAATTTTCCCTCTGGGGAACTTTGAGTCGGGCAAACGCGAGAAAGAAGCTCTCGTCTGGTTGTGCTGGTTCATGATTAGACGCACCGCCTCCAAAATTCGCCTGTCGCAATCATATTTTATGCCCACGAGGCTTAGCTCATTTGTCACAAAGCTCAAGGGGTAAATACTTAGCAGCATGGCCCGCAGAAACATTGCAGCGCGAGCATTACTATAATGTTTCTTTAATTGTCAGAAATAGCTAAATGCTACCAACTCTCACTATAGTAATTCTAATCACGTCAAAACGGCATACGTGTAGATGCATTTGTTTTGTTTTCTTTCCTTTTCTTTAGCATTTCTGTGCTTTCGCGTTGCAGTAAAGGCAACATGCTGCATCGCACAAGACGACGAGTCAACTTACCTGGACAAACTATAACCAAAAGATTCACTGGTCGAATCCTGTTTTGCGGAGCGCATTCGTCAGGCGACAAGTGGGACACCCTCGATGGAAACCTGTGGCCGTAAAGTTGCATTCCTTCGCAGAGTTTGAATACCTTGCTATTTCACCGCACACTATGGCAAAATAGAATAAGTAGGTGTGTAGAGTAGGATGGCGGGAGTCGAAGTGTTCAGAAAACGAGGGTGTCTAGTTTCATTAGCGACGAAAAGTTGGGAGGGCGTGGTGGGGGGCACGGGGTTGCATGCAGCCGATTCTTTCATGTGGTAGCGAAAATGGACAAAAATCTCCACGTGTAAGCGGGCATCGCTAACCCGGGGGCCTAATCGTCCGAAAAATCATCAGAAAGAAGAGGTAGTATTTTGACCAGGCACGTACCAAGGGGGAGGGTGGCGTGGGCCCGCCCCCCGAAACTAAGCGGCATACCCCCTCGCCCCCCCCCCCCCCCCCCCGCGCCACCACTCTTCACACACATTCCTAAAGTGCCGCGAAATCAATCTTGAGACTTGACAGCTATTCTGCGTTCAACATTTTGCTGCCTCTCACTCCTTTTGGATGGCCGTAGTTATCGGCATCTCCCGGGGTGTGAAGGCCAGTTTTCTCATCGATTCGGTGCCCACGCGATTAAGTTAAGATGCGTTCAGTTGCCACCATCTACTGCAACGGTCACGCGCATCGCTGTTGCTTCGTTAGTTCAAGCTTTTTTGGTTAGTCTGATCGGGGGACCAGGAAAGTTATTCGATTCGTAGTCAGCTGGTCTGTATGCTCGTGGAACGAGTTGCGGCCGGAGACAATGCCAGTTGCGTTGCCAACAATGCCAATCGCATGCTTGGTTGCTTAAGGCCCAATTTCTCTATGGCACCATCCTCATTAAAACTTTTACTCTATAAATCGCTCGTAGACCCAAAACTTGAATACGGATGCTCGGTGTGGCATCTCGGTCTTGAGTGTCTCATTAAAACTTTGGAATCGGACAAAATCGCATCGCAAGATTCACACTTCACAACTACTCTCGTCTACCTAGTGCGTCCACAATGAACGCTACTTTGAACCTTTCTCTTCTTTCCTTACGAAGGAAAGTGTCTCGGTCATTACTCTCTCGCAAAATTTATGATCATCACCATCTTAAATAAGTCCTATCTGAGCCAGAATACATTTCATCCCGTAGAGATCTCCTTCATAAAGTAGGCGTCCCGTTTTCGCAAACTAACTCATATTTTTATTCGTTCATTCCTAAGACAAGTAACGATTGGAACCGCCTGTCATTAATCTTTCACAAAATTTATGGTCATCACCATCTTAAATAAGTCCTATCTGAGCCAGAATACATTTCATCCCGTAGAGAGCTCCTTCATAAAGTAGGCATCCCGTTTTCTCGAACTAACTCATATTTTTATTCGTTCATTCCTAAGACAAGTAACGATTGGAACCGCCTGACTTCCTCAATTGCCCCAATTACTGACACTGTGACTTGTTTAAATCTCCTATTGAAGTTATTGTTTATTTTCAATAATCTGCATTTTGCTGCAACATAGTTAACTGTTGTTTCTGTTTTCTGTATTGCCGCATTTTTGTGTTAATACATTTTTAATGCATTCCGCTCCCTTCTATAATGCCCACAGGCCCTGAATGTATTTAAATAAACAAATAAATAAATAAATAAATAAATAAATAAATAAATAAATAAATAAATAAATAAATATCTTTCGCTTCATTATTTTCTCGAGTGCCGGCTCGCCGCCATATCTTCGGAACCATGTACCCGTGATAAAGGTTAGATAAGCTGGAAAATAAGATCACGCGAAACAGCGTCCATGATCAAACCCTGCAATAACCGTTAAACCCATAAGCAATATTAATGTCAGCCGTTACCTCGTCTGGTTTTTCCCGAATTGTACAACACTTTTCATGGAAAGTTGGCAAATGGAAACAATAGTCGCAAGGAGTTGAGAAATTGAGCGATCTACTAAGAGAGAGAGCCAAAGCAACAGCTAAACAGGAAGGAAAAACGGAAATTAACAAATTTACCCTTTGCTTGCGAAACTATTTATGGATTAACATATCTTTATTTTAAAAAAAGGATGTAGAAAAAACACCGCCAGAAGTGTAGAAGGATTCGATGTGTTTTGAAAGACGCTTCAACCGTTATTGTTCTAAGCACCTGACGTAGCCACTTCTCTGGTATGCTTATGTGTGTGCTTTTCTAACCTTCCGCGGTGGGCGCAGTACGTCTAGAACCGCAGCGTCCTGCCACACATCGTTACGCAACTTCCCAAATAACAATACGAGTCGGTTTTGGCATTAACTTGGTAGAGCAATAAACGAGGGATCCAAAAGCGCTGTGATTGTTCCGCAAATGTGTATTTTTTTGTACTTCTCCAGAGCTAATTTAAAAAAAAAACGCTGCTAGAAATCTTTATTTTACACTTTCGTTTGTTTACTTGTTCTTGGCAGTGTTCTTCCTGCGCTTCTTTCCTGCGCGAGTCCATTTCATGTGGTTCCTTGTTTGTCAAGCAAAGGAGAGGTCTATCTCACAGGCGTATACCTGTGAAGAACACTTTATTTCATTTCTCTTTTGCGGGTTTACTTGTTTTTATGACGAGCGGCGACATTATTCCCTTTTGCACTAGTAAAGGTACCTCCCTCCCCCATAATTTGCGCAGAAATGTTACCTCTTTGAATGTTTTGCGGTACGTGGTATCGGATAACGGTGAAGGCGATTTCTTGGCATCGCCTTCGAAACGGCGACTTGCACCGGAGCGTGCCCGCCTGGTGCTCTGTGGCTGTCCGCCAAATGCGGGAGGCGATATTTTCAATACTTGGCGCGATGACCCGCACGGCGTACATGCTCCGCCCCGTCATGAAAATTAACTTCGTTATCAACTCTAATATATGTGTTTTACAACGAAAAAAAATCGCAGTTACAAGATGTCAATGTTCATTCGCCTGCGGCCACCGAAGCGACATCTGAACCCGCTGTGGTACACCCGCGTGGCTAAGGCGTTGCGCCGCTAAGCACGAGGACACGGGTTCGAATCCCGGCCGCCGCGGCTGTTTTCGGATTGGGGCGGAGTCGAGAGAACGCCCGTGTACCGCGCGCTGTGTGCGCGTTAAAGCACCCTAGGTGGTAAAAATTAATCCGCGGCCCACCCCCCCCACTACGGCATGCCCCATAATCAGAACCTCAGAAACTTAACTCGCGCTCCGCATTTTAGTCATTGTTTGCAGACGCGCTGTGCCTTCTGCGCTGCTTGGACGGATGTAAATTATATTCCATTAAAATTTCACTTTCTGCACCTTACAGTGGCACCTAGTATTATATCACGTAGCCTGATGCGTTAGCTGACGGCAATCAAAACAATGAGAGCAAAAAACGGCGTTTTTCCTGTACTATAGCCGCCGTTGTACTGCGTTTCCGGCAAAAAAATGTATAATGTAACAAAATGAAGTTTGCTGTGCCTTTAAATGAAATGTTATACAAGGTTTGTATGAAGAGGATATTGCCTGTAAAGCATTTTAAAATGTATATAGGCCCTAATAAAAATGGGCAAAACAATTAAATATTATGAATCAATATATTTTTCCATTTTCAACGCAGAACAATATTTAGTTGTTTTCTAGGCTATGGCATACTGATGCGAAGTTGTCTTGTGTATTGATAAACAGTTCATAAGTTATTATTGCTTCAAATTGGCAATTTATGGCCATATTTGGTCACGCGTTACTGAAAAATAGGCAATACTATTGAAGCTGAAACTGAAATTTTTCATTAATCAAGCAGCAAGCCCTTATCTGCATCTATATGAAGAGAAATTTGTGTTGTGTTGATTAAGGAATCTACGATAGAGCACTGAAATTAGGTAATTTTTCTGCTGGACAGGTCCGTTCAAACTGATATTTTATTTCATGTACACGCTCATTCACAGCAAATGTTGCGAATTAGCAGATCGAGACAATGTCTTGTAATTAGTAGCACTCACGAGCTTTACTGGCTGGCGCTGGCTAACACACCCAGGGTTCTACTATAGACACATAAATACCCAAGAAAGTGGATGGGGAGACAGCGCCGCGGCAGCTCAATTGGTAGAGCATCGCACGTGAAATGCGAAGGTTGTTGGTTCGGTTCCCACCTGCGGCAAGTTGTTTATTCATCCACTTTAATTTCCATTGAGTTTGCGTTTCTTAATTTCATTTATTAAGCACAAGTAATTTCCCCTATGTTGTCCTTGGTGTCATTGTTTGTTGGCTTCTTATGATATGACTAATAAAATTCGGGCCCCTCGGTTAACCCTCTTTCTTCTGCCCTTGGTAGGTAACACATAGCAGTCACACCAGACATGACTGAGTGGCGTCGCCTAGTGGGAGAATCTGAACTACAGGCATGATGACGGTCGTGATACCTTAACCGTGCTCACTCGCTGCATCCAAGCTTTAAAGCTAAGCTTCCTTTGCCTGTTCCTTCGAGTTTGCCACTGCTCCTGCTGCTGTCGCGCACACCCCGTGGGGGGGGGGGGGGTCGACAGCGCGAGCGAGACAGAAAAGGCGAAGGGAGAAACGCGTTTTCACCCCACCGCGTCGAATGTGCACAATGCCCTCTGGAGCTCCCTGGCCTTCGCCATCTTAGCCGCTCGACAGCTGTAATTATCCATGACTCCCCTCAGAAGCAATGCAGAAACTGCAGCGCTTCTCTTTCTACTAACGTGCGAGCCCAGAGGGGACGCAGATAGAACTGTAGAGAGGAGGACAAGCGTAGAAGAAAGAGAGGGACGAGAAGAGGCAGTTCCCATACAAGAGAGGGCGGGGGGGGGGGAGGTGTCGTGAGAAGGCAAGGAAGCCCCACTACTATACGACCGCGGTTGCGGTGAAACAAGATAGGCTTAAGTTCAAGGTACGGTACAGTACGTTGCTGCTATTCCTGAAAAATAAACGCCGTGCAAAACGACGGAGGAAGAGATGGGTGGAAGCAAGGAGACATGTGGGCGCATAGTTCGCAATATCTGTTTAAGCTGAAAAAGTATTTCTTCAAAAGCCTATTTTCTTTACGCTTGAGGCAGGAGGCTCACTATCAGAAAAAAAAAAAACGAAATCCAATCTTCTCCATTTCGAATTTCGCACTGAAACTCCAGCTTGGTACGACACAGCGCATTTCAATGCATTTCCTCGCATTGTGGTGGTTGTCGCGGAAGAATGGTCACGAAAACTTGGTATATTCAATCTTTTTGAACTTTTAGAATATTATACAGACCATGATTACAAAAAGAGAAAAAAAAACACGAAAAAAAGAAACCACTGTAGACGGGAGCAGATGCGTGGAAATCCCTGAGGGCGTCGGTAAACTGGTGCTGGAACTTCACGGTGGCGTCGTCACACGACTTTCATTTTTTTTTTCTATTCCACTCACAACAACGACGCTGTCTTATTTTTTTTTTTTTTTGGAGTGTCTGTGTTGTAGAAGGGTAACTTGCTCAGCTTATTTCGTCCTTTGGTATTAACGCTGCCCCAAGGCCATGGTACATCTGAAACACAGCCATGAAGTTAGACGCACCTCACAAGCGCTTATAAGTTATGTATTTTTTTAAAAGAAGGAACCACGTGTACGCGCCGCGGTGTCAGCTGGCCCCCTTTTCAGAGAAAAAAGAAATCGACTATTGTTGCGGCTGCTGGAAGGCAGACGTGAGTGGGAGAATTCTTCTGACCGCACCCGTGACGGCTTGACACCGGAACAGATACAAGAGGATACAACCTACTGGGTGAAAAAAAAAGAAACTGAAAAGGGCCTTTTGTTATTCTCACAGCAGTTAGACTAGCTACCCGGAACATCAATTTACCATTCCTAATTTACTCCAGACATCTCGCCTCCCGCGCAGGGATGTATCATGGCAGCTAGGGCGCAAGTTAACAGGTCAACTTATCATTGTGCCCACAAGCCATTGTGAATAGAGTGGGTTCGCAGAAATGTGCACGCTTACCACTTTTTGTTCACTGGTGAACGTGGGGGCCGGCCTCGTCGAAGTGGACATACCAGCTGCTTTTGCAGCCACCCAAACAATGAGGCGCGCACTCTGTTATCTGGCATGACGAATCTGAGCGCCCCTCGCCCATCTCCTCTCGCTGAGCGCGTCGCCAGAGAAGGAAGGCAAAAAATGTTTATTCTCCGAAGTAGCCCAGTCGTAGACGCCCTCTCTCCAGAAGTAATAGTAGCTTTTTTTTCTTCTTTTTTTTTTACGATCCCCACGCGAGTTTCCGCCGGTGCGTACGTGTTGGTGCAAGCAAAAAGAGAAAGCGGTGCGAATACCGTGCTCGATGCGTCGGTACATGACATCAACCAAGAATATACATGCTATGAACTCCCTGACATGGAATTGACACTGGTTTTAATTATAAGGACACTTTTGTTATATGCCTAAAAACGTGTACGTAAACGAACGACGCATGAGAGGCCCGCCCGAAAGGTACCGCAGAAATGCCGCGACAGAAAGAAAAGAGAAAGCGCCTGTTTTTTTTTTTTTTCAACATGTGCTTATATCTCAGTATTACAAGAGCATTTTTGCGTTTCGCTCCTAATCGAAATGCGACTGGGGGTGAAACTCGTGACCTCATGCGTGGCCTTATGCAATGCTTTCTCGAGATCTTGCGTTCAATCACACACACACAAAAAGGCAAGTCTATGTTTAAAGAGTAAAACCTTAACCGTGCTCAATTGTCTCTATAGCTCTGATACATATTCTTTATGTCGGCATGATAATTTTAATACACGTATTGGACAGTGCCGACTTAAAGTGCACTCGCCTGTGCCGTGCGCACTATAATCGTAGTGGCACTGCACAAAAAAAATCGTATATTTTGTGTTCCTTACAGCGAAATGATTTTAAAACTTATTAATAGGGGTTTTAAATGCATAAGCATTACTATGCTTGCCCATCCAGAAAACTCGTCCGTCCTTCCGTCGCGTAAGACAATCACTTCGAATATAGGGCCCGCAGCAGCGAGCCAATTGACCATTGGCCTGCCTCTCGCTTCAACGCGAACTAAGCTGCCAGAACACAGCGCACACGAAGCTATCAACAGTGGGCGCACTGTGTCTGCAACTGAGATTACTCTCATCATAGGACCCGCGTCATACCCAGCCGCTGCCGGAGTATGATTGATAACGGCTCGCACGGTTAGGATGCAGCGTCATCGACGACCAAACGAGGTGTACCAAACGTAAGGCTGTTCAATTATGTCAGGTACTACAGCACGCATCGGTCAGTGCCCATCTTCCACGAAGCAGCGGCGTCATCCAAACGCACCATCATTCAATTTGAAGATAAAGAAGAAACGCAACAAGAAGAACCAAGCCAGGACCCAGGGCACATAAAGAATGTGTTAAAAATTTGGTTTATTTACAAGATCCCTATCGTGATTTCATCCCGCGTCCACATCCTTTGGCAGTTACGTATAACATCAGTGAACACTGCTACCGCTCGTGTCTTCGTCTCATGCGGGTTGGTCATGGTTTCGGTGCGGCAACCGAGCTTCGGCGTTTCAAGATTCTTTCGCGGTGTTTCTCCCAACTATACCAAACACAGCAGCATACGACGACGAAACAGTGAGCAATTAGTAGCAAACGCATACACGCATCATTGAGATAGCTCTAACAGAACGTTCTGCGCGTATGTTTTTAGAAATATCCTCTTTGTGTATTTCACGGAAGATGTTACACTAAATCTCCTACACCATTGCTTGCTCTCTTTAGTTTTAGGAGGGGGGGGGGGCAGTCAAGCAACCGTAGCTATTCATACCACATACGTGGGGGGAAAAAATGTGGTAAAAAAAGCACTATAAGGTTCAACGTCATCTGCTCAGATGAAGTTTTTTTTTTTTTTGCCACGTGGTTGCGTCTCTTTACTAAACCTGAACCCCCTGCTCCCCCAAACAACGCGTGCTCAAATGAGTCTATCATAGTCAAACAGAGGATTCGCCTGGCTGGAGCCAACGTCTACAAGGGGACTCGCAGTGCTACGAAGGTCATAATCAGGTGAGAAAATTAAATTATGGGGTTTTACGTGCCAAAACCACTTTCTGATTATGAGGCACGCCGGAGTGGGGGACTCCGGAAATTTCGACCACCTGGGCTTCTTTAAAGTGCACCTTAATCTAAGTACACGGGTGTTTTCGCATTTCGCCCCCATCAAAATGCGGCCGCCGTGGCAAGGATTCGATCCCGTGACCTCGTGCGCAGCAGCCTAACACCATAGCCACTGAGCAACCACGGCGGGTCAGGTGAGAAAATTAAGTGAAGCTCGAAGTTTTTTTTAAAACTACGCGTATCGCAGAAGAAATAATTGACGCCAGCATATAAGGAACGAGGTGAACCTCATTCTACTTAATGCAATAGCGTGTAGACACGGAAATGATGATGTAGCAGTGAAACACATGTTTTATTGGAAAACGCCTAAATTTGAAGAACCTAATGTGACGCCGGAGAACATAGATCTATGACGTCGTCTTGATAAACCCGTCGAACGGCGACCGAGCACACGTCGAGTAGAGCGCCTCGCATCCCAGACCGGACAGTCCACCCAGCAGTCCTTTCATGAGACTTTCGTTGTGCCCGTGGGCGTGCACGGCAGCGGTCAGGGACCGCAGCATGGCCGCGACCACGGGATACTTGCGAACCGCGTCCTCGGTGATCTCGCAGACGGCGCGGATGCGGCATGCCTCGGTGTCCAGGCCCACGGCTCGAAGCAGGTCCTGGCCCACGCTCGGCGACACGGAGTCGGCGACGACGGAGTCGAAGGCGCGGAAGCTGGCTTCCAGTAGCTCGCCCACCACGGGGACGTAGATGAGTCCGAACAGCGTCAGGTAGATCAGCGCCATGGCCAGAAGGACGGGCTTCAGTGTTCCCAGTGCCACGGCGATCGCCGGAGCGGCTAGTGCCAGAGCCAGGGGAAACAGCGTCACCGGAGTGGAGCGGCTTGCTACGACGTCGTCGACGGACGACTCCGAGCTGACGTTGAGGTGCACGCTGTACCCTGCAAGAATTAGCAGGCAAGAGACCAGCGTTAGCTTAGGCAAACATACGATGAATGTTAACAGCTATAATGTCACGCATGAATCGCTCGCAAATACGCAATGCCAATGATTGAGAAAACGAATGAAAGGACCTTAAGGTGTTCCGTGTTGCAGGCTCAAAGAACTCAAAGAGAAACTCGCGTTATACTGAGTGCACGGTGTATTACATCTGCATGCACAGGGCTGGTAGACGGCAGCTAGGAAAGCAACGAAAACAGGGCACCGCTAGGGTAGTGTAATTATCATTCGACGGTATTTTACCAGAAGCTGCAGTAGCACGACGAGACGCATGCTATTGGAAAGATGCGGGAAAATGAATAGCAAGTTCCAGTACGTGCATGTACGCTTGAACGGCAGGACTCAATGCTACGCGGATAAGATGTTTGTGACGGGAAAACAGACTTACCGGTGACAAGTACAAAATGGGGCAGCAGTGCGACGGTGATAGCCAGCGTAGCGACCAGCATCTTCGGTGGTAACCAGAACGAAGCGGGTAACCGGGGTGCGCCTACTGGCTCTCGGGGCGAGACTGACATGCGAAGTGTTCTCCGAGCTCTCTTTATAGCCCTGTCATTGCACCACATGGGGCCGGTATTGCCACCCGGCTGGGCAACAGCTTCTCTCCCACTTTTCCAGGCGTGCTTTGCCCCTCAGACAAAACTGCTGTTCTCCTCCTCCCCTTTTAAAGCAAAGCTTTCTTTGGCTATTCCTTCGCCTTTGCCACTGCTGCCGGCACTGCCTGGCCCTGGCACCCAGCATCGTGGGGGCGGGGGGTCAGTGCGTGTGCACACGTGACAGAAACACGGCAGAGAGAGGAAAGGCGACGAGAGAAAGAAACTAGCTCGGACCTTTTCACCGCGTCGCACGTGCACAATACCCCCATGAGCTCCCTCGGCGTCGCCAATTAGCCTCTTCACAGCTGTAATTATCCGTGACTGCCAGCATTGAGGAAACTGCAGGAGGTTAACTTTCTGGTAACGTGGAAGACCAGAGGGAAGCTAGATGCAAAGGGGATGGGCGAGAGGGGGCAGGGAAGGGCTAGAATCGACAGTGGCGCGAAACAAGTTAATAACTCTTCGCTCGCAGGACGAGGAAGAGAAAGATGGGAGGAGGAGGTGACGTGAGAAGGCAAGGAAATGCTGCTACTATGGACACGACAGCGATTGCAATCAAACTCGATAAATTTGTGTTCAAGGTACGGTGCCATACGTTTATGCTATTGCTGAAAAATAAACACCATGCAAATTTGTCAGGAGGGCAACTTACGCAGGCCGTACAAAAGCAAAGCCGCATTAGAGCGCACCGTAGGGTGTAGAGACTACCGTAGGATCGGTCGCACGTCAAATCGACACTGTGCCCACTGCGACAGTTTTGCAGCTATGGTATTTATTGTTCGAGGTCACTGGTGTGATCCGGACCGCGAAAGACGCATTTCAACGGGGGCCAAATAAAAAAGCACTCGTGTATTTAGAATTAGCGACACGTTAAATAACACCACGGTGTCAAAATTGATCCGGAGTCCGCCACTACGGCTTGCTTCATAACCCGATTGTGGTTTTGGCACGTACAGCCCCCATATTACAATAAAAGTTTAATGCATCTGCCACGATGCGATGTGCCTTGCGAGGCCAGGAATATGCTCAACGCTCTCAGAAGTTATAAAATATGGCGCACAACAGCGCCTCAAGCAAACACCTCTCCCTGTGTGTTCTGCGTACTACGCAGACAAACAGCAGTGGTGCACGCAAGGGTAAAGTTTGACCTCAGCTCACCAGTCTCGTGTTGGACTAAACGTTGAATAAATTAAACATTTGCCATGAACATCGACACTAATTATCGCCAATCAAAGCAAACAGCACAGAAAGCTTCGCTTACATCGATTTCCACAGTGTGTAGGATCCGTATATTTTTTTATTTTAATTAAAATTCAGGGTCCTTCGTTCTCGGGTTCGACCGGATAACTCTCGATTTTTTGCATCTCGAACAAATTTTTGTAAATATCCGGTTGAACCTGATTTCTCCCCGAAGTTTGCCTTTTCGCAAAGAATATTAACGAACGAAGGTATTTCAAAAATAATGACCGCTGCCCACCTTCTGTGCGGAAATGGCCAGGATATATGGTATTAATAATAATATTATTATACGAATATGGTGTACGCCTTCTTACTACTTAAAGCTCAAGAGAAAGCCTGCATATATGTATAAAAACGTAAGATGGTCAGCAGCTCGCAGCCTTGACTCTATGAACGGTGACTTGTGGCTTTTTTAATAGCTGCGTTCGCAGGGATACGACGATGGCTCACTGCATCGCATTTGCCGCGCATCGTATACATGCAGCCTGTGGTAATGCACTGGGAAGCGTATTAATGCAGCGTTGACTCTGTATTGCGACTGTTCAGTGTAGGTGGCGTTGAGTGTGGGTCCACGAAACTACGTTACACTGAAATAAGGTTGGCTGGTTCGTCTAGGTAATATATTATTGTTGTTGCTAGAGCGTATACTGGAAACTAGTAATTAAGGTTTCAGACAAGAACTGAAAAAAAAACCCGACAGGTCTAGGATAGGCGCACAAATTTCCCCAAAGCATATGCTAATGTAAACGTAAACGAAGCGCCGTAAGAAAATAAAAAAGAAACATCACACCTCTTGAGAAGCAGGCCTGTGTGCACTACTATTCGCGCTTTTTTTTCCGTAGTTAAAAACGTGCGGAGATTAAAGCAGAGAATGGATCACTAAACCCGTCTGGATCTGTTGTTCTAGTTAAATTGGTTTCATTTAAGTGCAATAATAAGGCCTTACAATGATGATTTGCAGGAATGAGTTCGTCACATGACTTGGGAGCAGATATATTTATCATTACATATTACTGTGACTGATTTCGATTGTTTAAATAAAGTCGTTTATAAAGGTTATAGAAAACTCGCACCTGCCGTGGTTTGCTTAGTAGCTATGGTGTTGAGCTGCTACGCACGAGGTCGCGGAATTGAATCCCAGCCATGGCGGCCCATTTCTATGGACTCGAAATGCGAAAACGCCCGTATACTTAGATTTAGGTAGACGTTAAATAACTCCAGGTGGTCCAAATTTTCGGAGACCCCCACTACGGCGTGCCTCATAATCAGAAAGGGGTTTTGGCACGTAAAACCCCGTAATTTAATTTTTAAGCTTCTCGAACTTTGGAATGCTGGACAACAAAACGCCTAATACCACCCTGGTTTTAATTCCAGTCCGCTGTTTTCCTATTACAAATGACGCCCGATTATTGACCACGGAACTCAACACAAACATATAAAACCTGAAGTCGAAATGGCCAGAATATATGTGTTGAAACAGTTGGCAGCATGGGTAATGGTGGCTACTCCTTAAGCATAGCAGAACCCCACGTACCCAGGTTAGGCTGACTTAAAGAAACAAAAGAACAAGACAGATTATATGAAAAAAGAATAGAAGTTGGAACTTGCGAACACATACTTCACAGGAAGTGGAAACTAATATGTTTTACGTCACAACAAGTGCGATTTCTGGAGCTAGTAATGGTATGTCTTAAAAAGGGAAGCAAGAAATGAAATGGTAAAACTGGCACTTGGCAGTTCAGGTTTAGCTGCAATAATCACAGCCTACAATACAATCTACGAGAGGTTATACGCCACAAGTAATCACAAGATCCAAAAAAATTTAGGCACACTTCGCAGAAACCATAAACTACGGCACAGGAATACTCTCGTAATTGTGCAGAACACCTTTCTTCTGAACATGTGCGACTCAGAGTTTCGTCCCAAAGCACCAAGAAGAAAATCTCGGGAGGATGGTGAACAGACAGAGTGCAGAACGCGCATTTATGTACAATTTGCAAGTTGAGTAATCAAGAATGGTTAAATGCTACTAAATCTCATTACTGTAATTCTTGCTTAGTCAAACTCTCGTATGTGTAAATGAGCTCCTTTATTTTTTTGTTTTTTTTAGCATCGCGTATATTTGCGTTTCCTTTAAAAATATCGTGAGGCATCGCACAAGACGGTAAGTGAACTTATGTACACGAAGTAACAATGAGATTTACTGGACGAATTCTCTTGTACAGTGTGATTTCGTAAACAAACTAGGATATATAGAGATAATAATGCATGCCTTTGCTTTTTCGATACACACGTACGTTCCGCTATAAAACCGTGAATGCAGCGCTTACGATTGGGAATGTGCGTAGCAGCAATTTAAACACAATTAGGATCACTGTCATCTCATTCGCCTGCCAGCGTGGGAATGTTGCGGTGTGACGACGCATTCTAAATTTAGGAAATACAACATTTGTACTTCGAGTATCAATTTTAATGCAATGAAGCAATAGTACGTAATGAGACCCACACTTTTACTGGTCTCACGTGTAGTCGCTTCAGTTTACTCCCTGCACACACTGGCAGCGCAAGTTGACCGTAATACAGGGCATGGTTCTATTCATGTTCCATCCACCAACGAAAACATGCGGAGGTTGTAGTTTCGACTACCACCAACCACATGTTGTTTCGTGCACTTTCATTTTCCTTATGTTACCATTTCTGTGCTTTTTTTTAAATGAACACGTGATTTCTTCCTATGCTTTACTTGTCTTCGTTATCTCTTTTTTGGGATAATGCGGTTTAGCCGAACAGAAATCGGGCTTCTAGGTTTGTCCAACTCGTTCATCGCTTCAGCCATTTTCATCTGCGAACCCCCACCGCATTCCATAGTCAGGCGGCACTATTCCAAAATTGTTAACTTTTGTTGCACTCATTCTCAACCCTCGCTTTTCTCCGCGTAGCCTCACAACATTCCCACAAAATTCCAGGTGCCTGGAAGAACCATGTTTTTGAAAAATGGAAGGACTCTGGTATAAGCCACCCACGCTTGGGTTGCGAGAACTACCCACTCCATGTCTCTTCGCCGACGCTCGACTTTGCCTTTGAGTAGCAATGCGAACAATGCGTGTCAAACGGGGGTGCGCGTGTTAACGCTCCTATCCCTCCCCCTGCCTAGCTGCATTCTGCTCGCCTTGCCCGTGAAGACTTCTTTAATCAATTCGCGTGAATGTACAAACAGCAGTCAAACGAGGAATGTCTCTTGAAGCAGCGTTTCGACAATGGCAGTCGTCTTCGTCAAGGAACAACTGCCACACCCGCTCGATGAAAGCGTGGCCGTAAAATTGCTTTTCTTCCCAGAGTTTCAATAGCTTGCTACATTTCCCCCCACAGAATGGCAAAATAGGACAAGTGGCTGCGAAGGGTAGGATGACGGGAGTGTTCAGAAAACGAGCGTGTTTAGTTTTGGAAGTGATGGAAAGGTAGGGGGAGAGGGGTCACGCAGCGGGTTGTTTGCAGTGGCAGCGAAAATGGAAAAGAATTTTCACGCCTATCCCGGGGTCCTGATTGTCCAAAAGAAAAAAAAAATATGCAGATCCCACGCACTGTGGGAATCGAAGTAAGCGAAGCTCTCCGTCTTGGGTGCTTTGCGTTGATGTTGACGGCTACGGCTTAATTTCTTCAAGGTTTGGCTAACACGAGAGTGGTTCGTTGATGTTAAACGTTACCTTGCGTGCGCCCTTGCTGTTAGTCTGCGTAGTACACAGAACACACAGGGAGTGGTGTTGGCTTGAGGCGTTGTTGTGCGCCATATTTTGTAACCTCTGAGAGGGTTGAGCGTTGTCATTTTCTCACATGGCACATCGCATTGCGTCAGAAGTATTAAACTGGAATTGGACTGTGGGTCTGTACGTGCCAAAACCACACTCAGGTTATGAGGCAAGCCGTAGTGGCGGACTCCGGATTAATTTTTACACCGTGATGTTCTTAAACGTGTCCCAAAATCTAAGTGCACGTGCGTTTTCCATTTCGCCCCCGTCGAAATACGGCTGCCGCGATTGGGATCAAATTCGCGACCTCATGCAATACCATAGCCGTAAAGCTAAGGCGGCGGGCACTAAAGTGTTGATTTGACGGTCGACCGCTTCCGTAGTGTCTCCTGGACCCTGCGGTGCGCTTTAATTAATGCGGCTCTTCTTCTGCACGCCCTGCGTAAGTTGGCCGTTTGACATGTTTGCATGGCGTTTGTTTTTCAGATATAGCAGCACTGTACCGTACCTTGAACTTAATAAGCTTATCCTGTTTCCCCGCAATCGCTGTCGCATAGTAGGGGGGTTTCCTTGCCTTCTCAGATCACCTCACCCCCCCCCCTCCCCTCTCTTGTATGGGAACTGCCTCTTCTCGTCCCTCTCCTTCTTCTACGCTTGTCCTCCTCTCTACAGTTCTATCTGCGTCCCCTCTGGCCTCGCACGTTAGTAGAAAGGGAAGCACTGCCGTTTCTGGAATGCTTCTGAGGGGAGTCACGGATAATTACAGCTGTCGAACGGCTAAGATGGCGACGACCAGGGAGCTGCAGAGGGCATTGTGCACATTCGACGCGGTGGGGTGAAAACGCGTTTCTCCCTTCGCCTTTTTCCTCTTACTCGCGCTGTCATCTATATACGCACTCTGAACCACCCCCAAGACGGTGCGCGCGATAGCAGCCCACAGCAGCAGCAATGGAAAGTCGAAGGAAGAGGCAAAAGCCCCGTTTACATGAATGCGACAGTGGCGCATCGCATTTCCAAGCGCATTTGGGAAAGGCGATGCGACGCCGTTTACATGTAGCGCCTTAACTCTCGCGAGAACGTAGCGCCACGTGGTGTCGTAGAAGGGAAGTGCAACCGACTTCCGGTGTAAGTGGTTTCCGGTAGTAGGCCGAATGCATGTTGGTGGTTGAGTGCCGAGAAATAGACAGTTTTAGTTAAGCGTACGCAATTTATAGCGTACGCTATTAGTGTAGCGGACGCAAAGTCGCGCACGTGTTTTGCAGCTTTAGCTGGCCAACGAGATTTTCGGATCTCAGAGGCCATATGCCGTTGTTGCGGCTATTTTCCGACTCTAGCGATAGGTAGCGCTGACATCTCGAATGTTGCTTTCGTTAGGCTTCGACTCGTTCGAAATGAGAAGCGATCTCGAAAACACCATAATGGTATCCATAATACCCTGTCGTCGAAGCGGCCTGAGACTAAGTGAAAGCCGTTTACACAATCATTTGCTGCGAACGAAGTGCATTTTACAAAAGCAACGCCAAATTCAATTCGAAGCGGGCAGCAGGGACCGCCGCCATGTTGGTGGCTAATTCCTTCCCATCATTCCTAATGCGACGATCCTGCGTTTACATGCTCCGCAAGAGTCGACTCGCGCCCGTAAATCTACCCTCGCCTGGCGCATTAATGCGATGCGCCTTCCTAGCGCATTACTGCTGTTTGCATGAATGTGATGCGCTGGAAATGCGATGCGATGCGACACTGTCGCATTCATGTAAACGCGGCTATTGAGCTGACAATGCGCGATAACGGTCGTCTCTGCTAAGTATTACATCGCTACGCGCCGCGGACAGGTCTGAAATTTCAAACCGAACACCGTTTTCCCTTCTCCTCGTGTCCCTGCGCCTACGGGCTCGGGTCCGTGGTGTGACGTCACTCGTGGTGACATGTGCTTCGATAATTATTCAAGGCAACATCTGTTACTTGTGTGATCTGTTGCTTGAATTGACGAATTGAAGTTTAGAGAAATAATGAGGCACACAAACGGAATGTCTGCGTGTATTTTGTTTTACTTCGCACGGAAGCAAGATAGATGTACTTCCGCTTCGTCTGCTTGTTCGTGCGGTCACGTGCACAGGTACCGAAATTATGCCATTTTTTACCGTGTTCCAGCGGGTGATCATGCTCTGCGATCCGCTTGTTCTGGCTCAGTATTCGTGTAGCACTGAATTATACTACTAGTCATGTGTCCTTGTGCACAGTGCGCAAAATCGTGCGCTGCGCGAACGAGACAATAGCTCGCGCGTGACTCCGTCAACGGAAGTGCGTGGCGCCGAAAAAAGAAAAGAAAAGCGAGGAGAAAAAAAAAATAATGAAGGCAGGGCCTGTGACGTCTGCGTCACGCGATCCTCGAGTTCCGGCATGGGAGAACGCAGGGAATGAATTTCGCTTGCGGAGGCTAATCGGGGCGAGTGGAGAGAGAGTCTTGCTTGGCAGTGGAGCCCGCCTGCTTATATCACGGGTTCGCGGCACTATCTCGGCTATTAATGATGCGATGCGATAACTTTATTTGGAATCCGGCGATTGAGAGGCCCGGGCCTGGGGCCGCCTAGATGGCCACTGGGAGCTGCTGCTCCTGTGTGGCTTCCTTGGCTCGCTGGACGGCCCAAAGTTGGTCTTGGAGTTCTGAGCTGAGCAGCACGGCCGACCACCGCGCCCGTAGATTTTCTGGGGAGACTGCCATTTTATTTTGATATATTTCACATCCCCACAACATGTGTTGAAGGGTGGCTCTAACAGACTTGCATAGCTTGCACATATCGCTCTCGTATATATCGGGGTAGAAAGTTTTTAGTTGCACGGGACTCGTATAAGTTTCTGTTTGTAGTCGCCTCCAAGTAACGGACTCAGCTCTGTTCAGTTTAGTGTGAGGCGGTGGTAATACTCGCCTCCGATTTTGATAGAATTTGGTAATATCACTAAATCTTGTTAATATATCTTTTTCTCTCCAAATTTCCTCCTCCGCGTTCTCCTGACCGATGGAAGTCACTCTTTGCTCAGCTCGGCGAGTAAGACCTCGAGCTTCGCGGTGTGCTACCTCGTTGAGGTTGACTGCGGGAATGTCTGGAGTCGTATGCGCTGGGAACAAGATCAATTGCCTGCCGTTCTTCTCTGCATTGGAGAACTTTGCTTCATTGACTCTGATGATATGCCATGCCTCAGGAGAGATCCTACCTTTTGCATAATTTCTAATGGCCGCTTGAGAATCGCTAATGATGTACTGAGCATTCGTGGAGACCAATACTAGTGCAATGGCTACCTCCTCTGCGGTCTCGGAATGTTTGGTATTAACTGATACGCTTGTAAGGGGTTTTTGGTTGTGATCTACGATTACTGCTACATAGCTATTTCTGTCTGGGTATTCAGCCGCGTCTACGAAGGTTGCTCTGTCGTCTGACCCAAAGCTTCGGAGAATTTTCTCTGCTCTACTCTTGCGTCTGCCGTCGTTGTAACCTGGATGCATGTTCTTGGGTATATTTGGTACTAGGAGTTTGTCACGAATTTCTCTCGTTATCGTCATCTTTTCCCCGTATAGATTGTGATAATTCATTCCTACTTTGCTTAGTATATGCCGTCCCGTTTTGGTTTTGTTTAGTCGCTCTGCTTGAGATGTTTGTTGTGCTTCTATGAGTTCGTCCAGTGTGTTGTGGAGTCCTAACTTTAGCAAGAGATCCATGCTCGTACTGATGGGAATCCCTAGCGCTAGTTTGTATGCTTTTTTTATCATATTGTTAATTTTACGCTTTTCAGCTGCAAACCAATTGTGGAAGGCTGCTATGTATGTGATCTGACTGATTACGAATGATTGTATCAGCCGTATGATACTTTCTTCCTTCATACCTTGGTGCTTGTTAGTAATTCGTTTGATTAATCTCATGGTGTTTGTTACCTTTGTGTCTAACTTCATTACGGTTTCCCCATTTGTGCCTTTGTTCTCGATTACCAGACCCAGCACTTTGAGCTGGTTGACTATTGGGATATTCCGCCCGTTCTTGGCGTGTAGCTTGATTTCCTCATGAGCCTTGTTTCTGTCGTATCCTCTGGGAGGCCTGCCTCTAAGTGTGGGGCGGCACAATAGAAGTTCAGATTTCTCTGCAGAGCATGTGAGGCCTGTTCCTATGAGGTGTTCCTCTACTGTGTTAATTGCAGTCTGGAGTCGTTGTTCTATTGATCCGTCGCTGCCATCACAGGTCCAGATAGTAATATCGTCCGCGTAGATTGTGTGATTCAGGGACTCTATGTGATTTAATTTTTCGGGGAGTCCCATCAAGACGAGATTAAACAGCATCGGCGAGATGACAGCGCCTTGCGGCGTGCCGGCCCCCCCTATGTCGATCTCGGGCGACTTGAGCCCTCCGACGGAGATGACTGCTTTCCTATCTGATAGGAAGCTCTTGATGTAGTTATACGTCCGTTGCCCTAGTCCTATTCGTTCGATGTTTTCCAATATGGTTGCGTGGTTGGCATTATCGAAAGCTTTTTTAAGATCAAGGCCCAAGATGGCCCTTGTCGAGCGCGTGTTATAATCGATTATCTGATGCTTAAGTTGGAGCATCGCATCTTGTGTCGAAAGATTTTTGCGAAATCCTATCATTGTATCTGGGTATAGGTTATTATCCTCTAAGAAGTTGTCTACTCTGTTTAAAATTACATGTTCCATTAATTTTCCGACGCAGGATGTTAGGGAGATTGGTCTGAGGTTGTCAATCTCAAGCTTCTTACCAGGTTTTGGAATAAGCGTTATCGTCGCTTTCTTCCATTCAGCTGGCACTTCTCCCTTTACCCAACACTCGTTTATGTATTCTGTTAATTTGGCTATCGATTCATCATCCAGGTTCCTGAGAGTCTTGTTGGTTATACCGTCCGGGCCTGGGGCAGATTTGGTATTTAACTTTTGTAGGGCCGCGCGGATTTCTGCCTCCGTGAGTTCCTCGTCTAATTTTGCGTTTGTGTTCCCGTTGTAGCTAGGATAGATGCAAGGGGGTGCCTGTTTTAAGTATTTCTGCTGTAATTCATTGAGAAATTCCTCTTCTGTACCCTCATATGCGTGTATTAACTTATTAATGGCTTGCATGTGATTTTTCTTGTTATTGTCATGGTCAAGCAGGAATCTGAGCATGTGCCAGGTTTTGCCGGTGCTTAATTGTCCGTCCATGGAATTACATATCTCGTCCCATTGTTGTTTGGTCAATTGCTTAGCATGTTCTTCTATTTTTTTGTTGAGGAATGCTATGCGCTTTCTTAACTTTCTGTTATGCTTCTGACCGCTAAGTCTATTCTGAAGCGACAGCTTAGCTTCCCACATGTGGAGAAGTCTGCTGTCGCATTTATCCAAGTTAGATTCAGGTGGTGCTATTTTTGTGGCAGCTTTGACATCATCACTGAGCTCCTTAGTCCATCGTTCTATGTCTGCGATTGATCGTTGTTGTGTCTTCTCTCGCGTTCTACGAAACAGTTCCCAGTCTACTAATTTGATCTGTCGTTCCTTGGGTCTATTCGGCCCTTCTCTGACGTGTAACTCCAATATGCGGTGGTCACTACCCAAATCTTCCAGTGTGTTGTGCCACGTCACCTTTTCAATATTCTTGGTAAAGGTTAGGTCTGGTGTTGTGTCCCTGTTTAGCGCCGTGCCTACTCTGGTTGGAGTGGCGGGGTCTGTGACGAGCGTGAGGCCTAATTCTTGCGAGTCGTTCCATAAGTCCCTTCCTTTTGCTCTGGTATATAAGTATCCCCACGTGGTGTGTGGGGCATTAAAGTCTCCTCCTATAACTACCGGATTTTCTCCAGCAAGTCTGAGTGTTTTCTGGAACAGGTTCTTGAATTTGTGTTTATGTAGCATGGGGTTACTATAAATGTTGAGAATAAATAAGCTACGTCCAGTCTTTTTTTGTGGGATGAGTTCCAATAGAATATTGCCAATGTGCGTTATGCCTGTGTTGTGCTGCATGCAAGTTATGTTTCTTTTTACCAGCGTAGTTAATGCCCTGGTGTCCCCTTCGGCATAGCCAAAAGATCTGTATCCTGCTAGCTTTGCAATCCCGTGTGTTTCCTGCAGAATTATGACGTCCGGTGTATCCTTGTCTTTCAAATACTGCTGCAAAACTGACTTTTTGTTTTCGTAACTTCTACAATTCCACTGCCATATCCTGAACCCGTCTTTAGCGCGCCTCATTTCGGGTGCGACCATGGGAGGGAGACGGGAGGTTGGAGAGAAGCTGATCTTATTTAATTATGTGGGTGTGAAGTGGGTAAGGATTGTGGTGCTTCTGACGCAACGGAGGGGAGTCCATTACCTGGTGACTGGTTTGCCTCTAGGATATCTAATGTACTCATAATTGCTGCTATTGCCTTAGCCATTTGATTCATCATTTCGTCCCGTTTTTCATTTGACTTTTGTATTTCTGCTAGGCTCTTTTGAATATCGGCTAATGCTTTATCTACCACTGCGTTATCTTCTTTATCACTGATGGCTTGGGCCTTTCGTTTGAGTGGAGGGGGCTCATCCCCTTCGTCCATCTTATTGTCCGGGATTTCAAATGGCTCTTTCGTGCTCGCGTGTGGAGTGGGAGTTACCTGATTTATTTGGTTTTTTCCTTCCTTGAGAATTTTGATTTCATCGCTCATACGTGCTAGCGAAATCCTCAGCTGCGCGTTCTCGTGTTTTAGTTGCTTGATCTCTTTATTAATGGCAGTCTCCCCACCAGCCCCTGGCGCACGCCATCGACCACGTCTGCCCAGCTCACCGTGTTAGTCTGGTTTGCTGAAGAGGATGGCTTAGTTCTGGACCTGGATCTGGATCGTGTCCCCGGTGTCCTGGAGCCGGACAGGGATAAGGACCTGGTGGTGGATGGAGACCTTGTTCTCGACCTGGAGCGTCGTTCCCTGGCGTTTAGGAGGACAGGCGTTCCGCGAGTCTCTGCCCTGTCTTCTCTTGAGATAGCGTCCTCATGTTCTTCTTGTCGTTCTCGTTGCAGTCTGTGCCATTGTCTCTGTTTAACGATGAAGGGCTTTTTGAATTTGGCTTTGCACGTCTTGTCTGCGGTCGGATGGTCCTCGCCGCATAACTGACATTTAGGTTGGCACCTGTGGTCTTTATCTGGGTTTGGTGTTCCACATCCCGCACAAATCTTGTTGTCAGGGTTGGGACATACATCTCCTCTGTGTCCAAGTCTGTTACATTGGTGACAGATATCCACTTGTTTCCTGTACAGGGAGCAAGGGAGTAGCGCTGCCCTGTATCGGACGTACGTGGGCACTTTGTGTCCTTCAAAGAGCACAATCACTGTGGTAGTGTTACTGAGTCTCTTTGCTGCTATCGCCGTTGGGTTTTTACTCGTAACCACCGCTGCTGTGATGTCTCTTGGGCCCTCGTCGAGTGGGATTCCTCTGATGACTCCCTTGGCCGTCATGTCAGGCGCTGTCTCGTAAGCATTGCTCTCGTAAAACTTGTCTTGAATCTTGATACGTGCTACTTCCTGATATTTGTTTGCACGCTCTTGATCCGAGGTACTGACGATGAGGATATTTTGATAGTTGTTGGGGCAGACAATGTTCTCCTCCCTTTCGTCTCGAGGAATACCTGCCGCATCTTGTACCGCAGCTGTGAGGGGAACTATACCGTGCTCGGATAATTTGAGTCCTCCACGCGGTCTGATCACAATCTTGTAATCCCCTCTTGGCAAATGTGGCATTCTGCTTGCCTTGCGTATTTGCTCTAGCCTGCCTTTCCATGGGTTGTTGTTGCCCTTGCCGAGCCGCGTCGGCGACAAGGTGCTCTCGCGGTGTTGGGAGGTTCGCCGGTCTGATCTTCTGTGTCTGACCTCCTTCCATCCCTTGCTTGTACCCATTTCTTTCTGGGATATGCTGCGCCCCTCTACGGTGACTTCCATCATTGAGAAAATGATCGGCAATTGTTGAGGAAGCCGGCCCCGGCGCGTGGCCTCGCGTCTCTCCCGCCACGAGGTCCGGCCAAAATACTGTCGTAGAGGCTTGAAAAATGGGAATCCCACCTGGTTTTCGGTATCCACTTGTTCCTGGGAAGGAGCTGAGTCCGTTGGCGTGCAATAGCGGGTGGCTTTTTGGCGATTTGCGCTAGAAGAACATTCGTGGAATACGGAGCCGACCTGAAAAAAACAAAATTGTGGCGGAACGCTCCCTTCCAGCGTGTAACGAAAATTTTCTACGGGGTCAGGTGACGGGTCCTTTAAGAACCCCAGGCTGACAACGTGTCGTGCCGCCGGGCCCCCAGTGGTCTCGGCGGCACAACATCTCATTGTGCAGCCAGGCCCGTGGTGTTGATTTTTGATAGGATTGTTCTCACGTAGTTCTCATGTTGTTACTCGAGGCGAAGGGCCTCGAGTGGCCAGTCTCGCGGCAATTTTGTGCGCATTCGCGGGCTTCCTTGACGCTCGGAAAAACGCTTTTATGTAGGACGTATTGGGCAACAGAAAGCTGTGTCGGGAGTTTTCCATGTCGCTCTGCAATTTTGTCGTTGACACTTTTGACCTGGTTATACTGTTTGACAAGTCGAATGAGTAATTAAGACTAATTATATAATTACGCAGAACGAAAAAAGAGTAATTTGAGTATCTGCACGCGACGGCAAACAACGTCACCTTAGATCTCTCCAGCTACGTGGTATTCGCATACTTTCAAACTCTGCCAAATGTTATAGCTGGGACACCCTGTATAACCAATATCATAATAAGCATCTTGCCAAAGCGCGACTCTCTTTTCCATATAGCCGAAACAACCGATTCCAACATTATCATTTTAACCGAAACTTGGCTGAATTCATCGGTGCCCGACACTGATTTGGCTTTTTGTTTACCTGGTTTTTGTATCTTCCGTCATGACCGACTAAACAAACATGGCGGCGGCGTGCTGATATCCGCTCACAACAGCCTTCTGTGTTCTACCGTCCACGTTCCCGCTCCCTTAGAAAAGTTATTTGTATGCTACCACACGTGTAAGCCACCCATTATAATCGGCGTGTGTTGCCGCCCGCCAGACGCAGATGCCACTTTTATGAGTCACGACTAATATAACTATTAGCCACGAATCTCTTCATTCCGGTACGACCGCATAGCGTAACGCTCCAACAATCTTTCTTGGTGACCTTAGTTTTTCTGGCATAATATGGTCCGATCTAGCGCAAACAGTGTCAAAACGTAATACTGAAAGTGACTCCCTCAATTCACGCCTAACATTTGGATTGTCGCAGCTAATTTCTGAGCGGACATTACAAACCGATCATTCTTCTACCATTCTTGACCTTTTACTGAAAATTCATCCAGATAACTTATCTTGCATTACACATTTGTCAGCTGTAAGCGATCACGACGTTCTTCACACCGTATTTAAGTGCTACCTACTTAACCCCCCCCCCCCCAAAAAAAAAAAAGAAATAGAGAAAACAATAGCACTATATTAGAAAAGTAACTACGCTGCTATAAATAATGAACTGTCAGATTTCAAGAATGGTTTCTCACCGATTTGTCCCCCGCCCTATCCAAACTAACTGGCACCTCTTTACATCTAATCTGCAGCAACTAATCTGTAGTTATGTCCCCACCATGCATCACAATCAGCATACCATCAGCCTCTCCGTGGTTCAACGCTGTGTGGAACGACTTAAAAAAACAAAGAGAAGCGTCATTTCCTGTTCGCAAAGGTCTTAAATACTAAATGCGCTCGGGATACATACCAGTCCACAGAAAAGTTGCTCGATTCCTTTGCTGCGAAAGCCACACGCTCATTCAGCTCGCCTATTTTACCCGACATGTTACGCAGTAACGCCAAGCGATTCTGGAAAACTGTCAACCCATCCTCCATTAAACAGCTTCATCGAACATTGTGCAGCGAGACGAATGTAATGTTGTCATCACAGAACACTGTGTCGTGCAACTATTAAATGAGACTTTCTTTATGTTCAGATTTTTCAGTACAATCGGAGAACCAACTACCTGACGTATTTCATGTGAATCCCCCAATCATGCCTGAAATCACGTTCGACGCCGATGGTATCGCCAAAAATAATCGATTCATTAAACCTGGACAAGTGGTACGGAATTAACAACCGGTATGGATGACATCCGTGCTAAAATATCGAAGAGTACTAAAAACGTATAACATAGGTGATATTGTCGCATATACTCCAGCAATCTCTTTTATCTGGAGTGGTTCCACAAGACTGGAAGGTGGGTAAGGTCATTCCAATTCGAAAGAAAGGTTCGACGTCCTCATCCAAAAAAATTATCGCCCCATATCCCTCACATGTGCCTGCTCAAAAGTAATGGAACGTGTTGTCCATTCTCACGTAGATAGATTTCTGACATCTTTAAACTTTTTAAAATATCGATACGGCTTCCAGAAAGGCGTTTCTTGAGATACTCAACTCGTGCTGTTTATTAATGGAGTGGAATTTGAGGTTTTATGTGCCAAAACCACGAATAGATTATGAGGCGCGCCGTAGTGGGTGACTCCGGATTAGCGTTCACCACCAGGTGCTCTTTAACGTATCCCCAATGTTTACCCACAATTTAACGTGCCCCCAATGGTTTTACGGGGATGTTTGCGGCGGATGGATGTGTTTCGCCAGGGCTCCGTGGCGACGACGAAAACATGTTTTTTGTGCATGCTTTGAGCTTGCTTCTGTCTTTGATTTGCTGAGTTTTTAGCCTTTAAAAAGTAATTGTGGAGTTTACGTTTTTTTTTCGTGTGTGCGGGTGTGCTTCGTGTATATTTCGTTTTGCAGCAGGCACATACCCAGCCTACATACCCAGCAGCCACATACCCAGCAGCCACATACCCAGCAGGCACATACCCAGCAGGCACATACCCAGCAGGCACATACCCCACCCCGCTCCCCGCCCACGCCACCACTCCTCACACATTCCTAAAGCGCCGCCAAATCAATGCTGAGATTTGACAGCTATTCAGCGGTCAACACTTTACTGCCATTTTCACTACTTCTGGATGACGGAAGTTATCGGCATCTCTTGAGACGTGGCGCCCAGTTTTCTCATAGATTCGATGCCCGCCCTAGTATCTGGAGATGCGTGCAGTTGTCACGATCTATTCAACGGTCACGCACATGGCTGTTGCTTCGTTAGTTCAACCTTCTTTCTTTATAGACTGATCCAGGGACCAGGAAAGGAATTCGCTTCTTAGTGAGCTCGTCTACATGCTCGTGGAACGAGTTGCGGCTGAAGAAAACGCGAATTGCGTTTAACTTTTTCTTTTGATTTATTATCTCCTTGAGTGACGGCTCGCCGCGACGCTGGCAGATGCTCGGAACCTTATACCCGCGATATGGGTTAGATAAGGTGGAAAATAAAATAATATGAAACAGCGTCCATCATCAAACCCTGCAAAAATGCATAAACTCATAAGCAATATGACTGTCACCCGTTACCTCGTCTGGTTTTTTCCTAATTGTACCGCACCTTTTGCGCAAAATTGGCAACTGCAAACAAGAGTCGCAAGGAGTTGAGAAATTAAGCGATCTACCAAAGGAGAGAGCCAAGGCAACGTCCAAAGAGGACGGAAAAGCAAAAATTAACAAATTTAACCATTGTTTATGAAAACATTTATGGATCAATATCTTTTTATTTAATAAGGGAAGTACAGAAAAGGCCGTCGAAAGTGGAGAACAATTTCGTGTGTTTTGAGTGACGCTTCTACGATCATCATTCGAACCGCCTGACGTAGCCACTTCTCTGCTGTGCTTATGTAGGTGTTTTTCTAACCTTCCGCGGTGGGCGCAGTACGTTAGAACCGCAGCGTCCGGCGCTCCACGCGGCTGTACGGGACTGGCGGACACGCATCGTTACGCAACTTCCCAAATAACAATACGAGTCGGTTTTCGCACTTGATAGAGCAGTAAACGAGGGATCCAAAAGAGCTGTGATTGTTCCCCAAATGCATATTTCTCTATAATTCTTCCAAGGCTAATTCAAGAAACGCTACTATAGTCGGATACAACTTAAATCTTTGGTGAAATCCCGCTCACGCCTCCATAACCGCCAGCCACTGTTCTTGCACGAGGCTTCAAATAATTCGTACTTCAAACTTTTACTGTTACCCAAATAAGGCGGTAACCACAAAACTAAAATTATGAGCGCGTAATTTTATATGTTTTCCCTCGCCTATTATAGTAGAATGGCGTAAACCTAATTTTTTATTAAACTGAAATGAAATGCTTGCTTCGCCATTTATTGTGAAGTTTCACTTCAGTTGCCATGAAGTTTCATGAGTAAAATGGGATCAGCAGTGAAAGGAACTTTACCGCAGACTTTTGAAGAGTGAAATGCTCGGACTCCATACACATTGTTCATGTCTGATGCGCACCTCATGGTTTTCTCCGATGAAAAGACTGTTCAAGAACAGCGGACGCGCTGGAGCTATCAAGTACGACGCTATATTGAAAAGGCCGCATGACGATGATTTTGTTTGCTTGTGTGATTGGCTCATGGAGTAACACAACCCAGCGCGGTCCAGGTGCCTTGGTTGCTAACAGCTTTTTTAAAATTTGTATTCTACTATTCTACTATGTATTCTACAACAAGTAAACAATTTCACTTGTTTACTTGTTGTTGGCAGTGTTTTCTCCTCACTTCTTTCCTGCGCAAGTCCATTTCATGTGGTACAGTTCCTTGTTTGCCAAGTAAAGGAGAGGTGTATCTCACAGGCCTACCCGTGAGATAGACATTATTTCATTTCTCTTTTGCGGGTTTAAGCGTCCTTATGGTGAATGGCGGGCTTTACTCATATTTAGTACTAGTAAAGGTAACATCCCCCTTTTGCACAGAAATGTTACCTTTGGTTGCCCCCCCCCCCCCCCCCCCGAAAAAGAAATATCCTGGGTACGTTCCTGTTTTGCAGGATAGTCAGATCCTTGTTTCGTGCCACGTGTTTCAACAGTTGCAACCGTGGGGCACGTTAAGTCCTTATAGCCTTCGAATAGGGGTTTGGAAGTGGGGAGGATATTAGCTATTAGTGGTTTTAGTGTGCGTGTGTGTTTGTGTGTGCGCATCGGTATCGGGAATATTGCTTTGGTAGGACAGGGAGAGCATGGCTGCGTGTTTGAGCACGTGCTAACACGTGTCATACCTTAAGTCAGTGCGGCATTCATTGCTTCTAAAACATTGGTGCGAATTACTTTGCGGCATTTTAAGAATGTAGATTCTGCGCGTATCGGCCTTTGCTAGAAGGCACGTGCTCTGAGAGCTTTCGTGTTTGACTTAGAGAAAGCTATTTGCAAGACATGGCAAGAAAGACGGTAAAGCGTGCAGTGTGCAGGGGGTCCCTCAATGCAGACGAGGGGACGGATGAGAGTGGAGAGGACATCGAGTCAATCGGCAGAAACTGTGATGTCGATGCTAGGCTAAAGAAAATGGAGGATTTCCAGGGTGAGGTTGTAGAACAGGTCGAATAGCTCAAAAATGAGCTAAATATCGAGCGTGATGCACAGAAGGCGGCGAAAAAAAAAAAGACTTCAAGCAGCCGAGGAAAAGCTGAACAGGGCAGCCATCGTGAACGAGAATGTCGTGATGATGGAACTCAGTCTCCCGACGTGACAGAGCAGGGAGTGTCAGCAAAGCACGTGGCATGCTGGAAAGAGCTGCACCTACCTTGAGGCGGCCACAAAGGGAAAGCAGAAAAGCAGGGGACAGTGCCCCTTGTCGCATACGAATCACGCGGAAAAGTATGAAAAATGGAAGCAGGGAGAGGTATGGTAAGTAGGAGAGAGTGAAAGGGTAATTATCACCCCCGACGGGGGTAGACGACATGCGTTAGCTGTCTCCTCAGGTGCCGATCGTGGTGTGCACGGTGCCGGAGGTGCCTGTACGTGACAGTCGCGTTCAAAGAGCCGTAGTGGCTGCTAATGAGGCTGTACGGACAATGAGGCTATATGGACAATGAGCCAAGAGAAAGGTTTCGAGGTTGTAGATGTAAACATGGAAGTTAAGAAGGTGGGCTGGTTTCTAACGAGACAGGATCCACTTCAATCACAGGCTTGGACGAAAAGTTGGCTGGCGACTTCCTGTTCGCGCGGTTGCTTTTATGGGGGGCCCGCGGGCGCTCAGGAGGCCCATGTAGGTAGTAATGACGAAGGTCCCCAAGGGGAACATCGGAGTATATAGCATCGACGTCAATAACAGAAGAAAGAGGAAAACAAGAAAGTGAACTCGCCATGTAATAGGCTACATAAACATGCAGGGCGGCAGAAGAAAGGACAAGTGCATGGGTAGAGATTGAGGAGCAGTTCAATAGAGAACAAATAGGGAAGTATGTGGCTACAGAAATGCGCCTGATAGACTCGGAAGAGCCGCCAGTGACTGAGAATTACGTTTAGGAAGGGTGCAACAGAACTAGTCGGAAAGACAGGGAGGGGGAGTCGGAATGCTGATCCATCAGGGAGCCAAATGGAAAAGAGTAAATTCAAAATGCCAAGAAAATCTTTGGTTAGCAGGTACAATGACTGCAAATGAAACTTGCCTGGGCGTAACGTATTTGTGGACAGGAAATAATTGCACAGAGAAGAATCAAGAGCTAGTGCAAGTCCTAAGTGCTGATATTAAGGGTTTCGGGAACGATGCCGAAATTATCATATTAGGTGACATTAATGCCCACATACAGGACCTAGATGTCTGTACCGAGAACAAATGGAAGTCAATGCTAGATCTTTGTGAGCAATATAACCTCGTTATCATCAATACAGGGCCGAAGTGTGACGGGCAGACCACGTGGGAAATAAGAAACCGGCTATAGACCACTGATTGCTGTCTGATGACAGAAGGACTTCATGATAAGCTGAGATAAATGGTCATTGAAAAGGAAGGGTATAGCTGCATAGGGAGGGACAATAAACGCATGATTTTGAAAATGGGATATGTAGTGGAGAAAAAGAGCAAGGAGCAAAATGGCCAGTACAAATTCGAAAACTGTACAAATAACAAATATAGTCACAAGAGTCGAGGAAGAATAGGGAATATAGTGAGCTTATACGTGAAATAGCGACAGAAATACGAAAAGTGAAGCAACATGCTCGTCGGAAAGGAACAGAAAATCTGGTGGAGCAGGGAGATACGAGAACCAATCGCCAAACGACAGAAAGCATCCCGAGAGCACAGGCAGGCAAAAAAAAAGCGCAGTTGTCGCAGGATGAAGTAGCCAGAAAATGAAAACTATTCCGGGAGGAAAGAATGTGTGGTTCAAATACTGGTTCAAGCGAAGATAAAAGGTGAAAGTGAACGTTGGTTGTCAGAAATGCGTGAGAAAAAGAAGGCCACACCTAGAATATTTTGGAACCACATCAACGTATTAGGCATGAAGTCTGGCACAACACAGCATATCCCAGACGAAGATGGAAACGAATTGGAAGGGGACGTGGCATTAAAGTATACCCGAAAAATAACAGCGGAATCTCTCCAAGACAATGACGAGGTTGTATTTGAGGAAGAAAAGCGCATGAAAGAGATCCAAGTGTAAAAAGGGCTGGTGCTGACAAATTTCAACTCGAAGAAAACCGAAGAGAAAATTCCTAAGCGCACAGCCACGCGTCTAGACGAGGTTCCCGTTTGGCTGATTAATGAACTAGGACTAAAGAGTAAGGAAGCTCTGCTGAAAACAGTGGAAAAAAGTTAGACGAATACCAGACAGTTGGCGACCAAGTAGAAATAATTTAATTCATAAAAGTAAAGGGGAGGAAGATAGAATTCACTCATGTAGACCGTTGATCATTACATCGGTAATACACAGGTTGGCAATGCACGCAAATAAATCAAAGCTGCAAGCATGGGCAGAGAATAATGGCATTTTCGGAGAACTTCAGAATGGCTCCAGAATAGGTAGGCGTCTAGATGATAACTTATTTGTCTTAACTCAATGTTTTGAAATATCCAGAATAGAAAGGAGAACGTTACATGCGGCCTTTTTAGACATTACAGGAGCGTATGACAACGTAGACCCCAACATTTTGTGGGTATTCTGAAAGGGGAAGGCTTAGGCGAACATTGTATACATCTTTTGAAAGAGATTTACCTAGAAAATACCGTTTGTAATAGATGGGATGGGATGAGGAGCGAGGACAAAGTAGATATCAACAAGGGACTGAGGCAGGGTTGCCCGTTATCCCCACTGCTTTTATGACGTACATGCTGAGGATGGAGAGGGCGCTAGAATGAAGTAATATCGGGTTTAATCTCTCATACAAACAGGCGGGTACAGTAGTAGAGCAGCAGCTTCCAAGTTTGTTTTATGCGGACGACATTGTGTTGCTAGGTAATAACCAAAGTGATATGCTACGTCTGGCTAATATCTGTGGACAGGAAGGCGAGAATTTAGGTCTGAAATTTAGCGTTAAAAAATCAGATGTTATGGTACGTATTCAATGAAAACAGTGAACAGACAGTGGCAATACAGGGCCAGGAAATACCTCGGGTAAAAGAATATAAATACCTTGGTTTATGGATAAACGACGGCAATATATATATCGAAACGCAGGAAAAAACAAGAACAGTAATGGGGAAGAGAAATTCTGCCCTAGTGAAACACAGAGCGCTATATAGGGATACAGTAGGTACCAGGTGCTCCGGGGTATGTGAAAAGGTGTAAGGGTTCCATGACTTACTTTTGGAAATGCAGTTGTTTGCTCTAAATCAGGGGTACAATCAGGACTCGGTGGAAACCAAAGGTCAGTGGGACGCCTCGCAAGCGTTCACGGGAAGACTACAAATGAAGCTGGGCGGGGTGATATGGGCTGGACTGTAGCTTTGAAGTGAGGGAAGCTCGCAGTAAAACTGATTATGAAGAACCGCTGAGGAATATGGAATAAAGTAAATGGGCTAAGAGAGTGTTCGGGTATTTGTACAGGAAAGAAAGATTTATTCACAGTGGAGGAAAAGAGCTGCGAAGCTTACCGGCAAGTATATGCGACTTGTATGGTGAGCAACATGGCAACAAAGAACGTCAAGCGGAAAATCAGAGAGTCGGAGATAATCTCATGGTTGGCGGCAATGAAAAAGGAGCCTGCTATGAGTAACCACTTAAGAGGAAAAAACGAAATCAGGAAAGAAACAATTTATGATAACTCAAAGGAAAGCTCTTGGAGTGTAGAAGCGGTCCTCCCGACTCTACCTCGAACAAGTGGGAGAAGTGCCTCAGAATTTCACTACTCGCCGAACAGCAGGCCCGTGAAGTGGCCGCCAGGTACTCCGCTACCAGTCCATGCGTGGGAGACACGTGGAAGACATGTAGAGACACGTATGGTGTTGGGCTGCTAAGCACGAGGTCGCGGGATCAAATGCCGGCCGTAGCGGCCGAATTTCGATGGGAGCGAAATGCTAATCCGCCGGCGTACTGTGGAATGGGGGTACGTTAGAGATCGCCCTGATTGTCAAAATTAACGCGACACTACAGGGAGTGCCTCGTAATCAAATCGAGGTTTTGGCATGTGAGACCCCATAATTCCGGAAGAGTGTTCTAAGATCTAAGACTTTTCGAAAGTCTTAGATCGGAACATACAATGAGACGAGCCAAATCAACCCACTATCAGACAAGTTCACAAAGCACGCAGCGAGGTCCGATGAGACGAAGCGTTGTGGTGGTTCATTTGTGCCGTCATGTCGCATAAAAAATATAAAATTTTTTTTTCACCTACGCCAAAGCATCCACGTTAAGACACTAAAGCCAACCACGGTAACCACGTTCCTATTTATTTTTTCTACTTTGACTTTTATTCGCGAAGCCACATTTAGCCTCTTCAGTTTTTTTATCCTCGCTACCCGCGGGCTGCCAGAGCCAGCCAGAGCGCATGCGTTTTTCTCGTGTTGCCCCGACCTCCGCGCGGCGCACTTGGGTGCGAGTTTGGTTTTCTCCGGCCGAGTGGATTTTCGCCTGGCAGAGTTTTGGACGCCTTCTGGCTAGCAGACGAGAAAAAGTAAGAATGGTCGCTCACCGCCATCACTGTGAGGACTCGACGGATTGCACCGCGTTCGCTCGAGCGCAACCTCTCCGGAAGGTTTTGTTTTGTCGGTGTAGGATACCGAGTGCTATGCGTATGGTTCTCGGTGGACCAAGCGTCTCACGGTTTCTTCGATATTCATTCGGTAGCCCCATTAGGTGCCCAAAGTAGGTATTGGATTGTTGCCAACATACTTTTCCTTGCGCTTTCTTTTTTATTTCGGTGCCCCCACCCCGAAAAAGGAAAAAAAAATATGCATTGTTGCCGGCGCAGCGCATTGTCACATCGTGAAAGTTCGATTTGGTTACTTGTTCTTTTGCAGAAAGTAATCGGCCACGGGACGCATTAGTTGCCGGATACGCTTATTATATTACTGCGTTAGCAATTAAATGGACACTCCAGGCGCATTCTTGCTGTCGCCTTCGACCTCATGTTTCGTATGAAGTCCAAGGGCGATAACATCGCGACCGCGCGCCGCATGCTGTATGTGCGAGTGTAAGCGTGGGGGGGGGGGGGTGGAATGGGTCAGCCGACGATGGTGGCTCAGTCTTGTGTGCGCAAAGAAGAAAAGCAGGGAGCAAGCGCGCCGCCTTCCGTCACGCTCAATACATCGGGGGGAGTGGATGGAATGGGGGCGGACTCTAGGATTCTGTGAATCTCTGATTGCGCAACATGCTTATTTGCCTTGTTTGACGCATAATATGCGGTGAATTTTTCTTAGATACGTAGATTTATTGGAGACGTACACGTATATTTCAATATTTTGTTGCGAGGTTTTGTGTATACGTGCAATGAACTTTCTTTCCAGTGACACGTTTTTTCCCGTTATTGAAGCATTTGTATATTCCATTGTATCTTCGCATTTCTAATGAACGAGGGCGAGTCAAGTGAAAGGGAGCCAATCCATCCCGCGCAATAATCGTTCGGTTCATTATCTGAGATGCATGCGCGTAGCACACAATCATCTCTCGTTTACAAAAGTGTCACCCAGGTGTGAGGATAAAGGTTATTTAATTCTCTCATACACTGGGTTAAACATGATAGCGTGACGTAATGGAAGCTTCAGAAGTTGAGCGGCGTGGTGCCGTGAGGTTTTTGACAGTTGAAGGTGTCTCCCCCCCAAAATTTAATCACCGTATGGCTGCTGTGTACGTTGAACATTGCATTTCATTGGCCACTGTGAAGCGTTGGAGCAAACGGTTGAAAGAAGGACGTGAAAGTTGCAAAGACGATCCAAGACTGGGCCATAGCCATCGTGCAATCACCCCCAACACAATTGCAAAGGTTGATGAGCTGATGAGACAAGAACGGAGGATAAGCATCGATGAACTGGCAGAGCGTGTGAACATCAGTCGCGGTTCCGTTCACAAAATAATTCATGAAAATCTCGGTTATCGGCTCTTGCGTGCGCAATGGAAGCCCAAGATTTTGAACCACCGCCAGAAGACGGAGAGGTTTGGCGCTGCCTTGACTCATCTGATCCGGTATCGCAATGAGGGTGACGTCTTCTTGTCTGCATTTGTGATCGGGGACGAACCATGGTGCCACTACTATGAGCCTGAAACACGACGGCAAAGCTTACAGTAGAAACATTCGAATTCACCACCCCCAAAGAAAGCGAGGCCGTCAATTTCGCCGGAAAGGTGTTGACTATTTTTTTTTTCGATCGTCAGGGGCCATTACTGGTAGAATTTGCTAAAGCCGGAGAGACTATCAATCGTTTTAGATATTGTGAAGCGCCGGAGCGTGTCGCAATCAAGAAGAAACGACGTGAAAAATTGACGAATGGGGTCAACTTGTTCCGCGACTTCGCTATGGTGTTGGGCTGCTTAGCACGGCGTCGCGGAATCGAATCCCGGCCACGGCGGCCGCATTTCGATTGGGGCGAAATGCGAAAACACCCGTGTATGCTTAGATTTGGGTGCACGTTAAACAACCCCAGGTGGTCAAAATTTCCGGAGTCCTCCACTACGGCGTGTCTCATAATCAGAAAGTGGTTTTGGCACGTAAAACACCATAATTTGATTCTTAATTGTTCCACGACAATGCCCGTCCCCACGTCGGTGATGTGGTTAATACAAAACTGGCAAAGTTCAACTGGAAAACTCTGCGACATCCGCCATACAGCTGAGACCTGACGCCTTGCGTGTTACACATTTTGGGACAAATGGAAAAAAAAAACAGCTCAAGAGATACAGATTCGTGTCGGACGATGACGTGAAAGAGTCAGTTGCAGACTTTTTGAAGTAGCAACCCAGTGAGTTTTATGAGACGGGAATCACGCGACCCGTTAGTCAATGGGACAAATGTCTAAATGCTCATGGAGACTACCTTTAAATAAAGTACCCCGTTTGTCATATATTCGCAATGGCTCACTTTCATTTGACTCGCCCTCGTATATTTTCCAGAACGGCTTTACATACGTGCTTTCTGTTGGGACAATAGTTTCGGTGCAATTATTCACGATACACGACCGGTGACAGCTGCTCCTGCGTAATACATTGGAATAAATGACAGCGTCATCGAGATTTTTCACTGGCCCTTGCATATGTACAAAAATGTAAACAAGGTTGTTGAACGACAAAGTTTCATTAACATATTTGTCCTCAGCTTGTTCATTTCATGGCCTTTACATCTTTCATGTCAGTGACATGCACTGCTTTGCTGGTTTCGAACTGATCTAGTTGTAAAGTTCGTGTGATATTTTCTATACTTATTAAAAAACAAAACCTGGAAGCATTGATATCACTTATCTTGGGTACAATTTTTGGCACATACAAGCATATTTTTTAATGAAAATTACATATTTTACTCGCTTTAACCGTGCATAGCGTTCAAGAATTCGTTTGCAGCATCTTTGGCAATGGCAAAGCCGTTAATATTCATGCATTTGATCTCTCGACAAATTATTTAAGAGAAATTCATAATGGGAACAGCGCGAACAAGACAACGACGGAGTGAAAGGACACAGGACGAGCGCTGACTCACAACTACGTTTACTGAAACACACATCAGGTATATAAGCGACACAAGCGGTCACATGGTCAGTCGAGGAACGCACAACCGGGCCACGTGTAAACAGGGCATCTGTTACCGTAGTACCGGACTACCTAGGTACATTAATTCCTGCTGAGAAAGCGCGATCGAAGGCTGGCTAATGCACCACGCGCCCTTTCGTCCAATGTGGGCTGCTTCCACGACTAATCTGGTGGATGCATCAGTATGCTTAAACAAAATTGTTCTCTTTTTGAGCAGAGGCTTACACTTACATTGCCGGCAATGGGCAGATAGCATGAATTGTCATTGGACAAGAATGATTATACGCATGTCTCTGCCCATCGCCGGCATTATGAATGTATACCAACTCGCCCAACTTTCTACTTTAATACAGTTTAAGAGGAAGCTTTAGCGCGGGCCCAACTCCTACGCAGCGCATTCGAATACATGTAAAACGCAGAAGCGCTTTTCTGAGATAACTCCTGGATTGATTTTAATGAAATGTGTTGCATTTGAGAGAGAAAGTTAAATTCTAGAATCTGTTGAAAGCGGAATTTCAATTTACGACCTGAATTTTGTTTATGATAATTTGAAAAATTCGAAAGTGCCACAAAAATAGAATCATGACGTTTACAAACTAATAGCTCTGCATCAAGAACAGATATCGCGGTTTTGTAAACGCCATCTATTATAGGAGTCAAAGCGGACAAATTTGGTATGTCAATTTGTATCTTACATGAATTGGTTACGTGGCGTACAAGGTTTCTACAAAAGCCGTATTTCCATAATACAATTTTTTTTTACATTCATGTGTAACATATCAGTTTTGTCTGCTGTAGATGTACTATCAGCTGCGATTCAGAGAATGGTGATATTGTATTTCTTTGCTGAGTTACAGAGTTTTAAACGTGATAGTTTCGATTTCTGAAAATTTTTGATTTCTGTCAATTTTTAATATAAAATTGACATCGTAAATGAAAAATTCGAAACAAGAAGTCAGTGGAATTTAAGTTTTTCTTTTAAATGCAACAAACCTCCCCAAACTTGGTGCAGTGGTTGCCGAAAAAAAAAAACGAATTCACCTTCTACATGTATTTAGATAGCAGCACCCGAGCTAAAGCTTCCTCTTAAGGAGGAGGCCAAGCTGCAACATGCATCGCTGCGGTGCTGCTCCCAAGTTCTCAGCCTGCCCATCCTAACTGACGCAACGTTACTAGATTAACTGACGCGTTTGGCCTAGAGTAAACTAGAGAATGGTTGAGTGGCACGAACGCCGCTCTCCCGCTGAGGCTTGTCATGTGGACAAATTTTGAGAGGGCGCTGCGAGCGAACTGGATTAGATGGAGACGCGCTTCGCGGCATATTCAACGCAATTTCGCTGCAGGCTTGTGAGACCGATTGCACGCGTACGCTCTTATAATGGTGCTTTATTTCAACTGCAAACTTATACTGACACCTCTTTACTACGTATACATATTTGAGGCATGAGTTATACAACGTGGCGTCTTCAATTTTGCTGTCGTTGTCAAGTGCGTCGTCTGCTAGCGAGCGCGCGTTCGTTATGCGTGCTCTGGAGGACACCCAGTTTTTCTCGCAGAAAGTCTGTGTAGTAAAATATTTTGTAGTTTTACTTGACTTGGTGAGCCCGCGGCTCTTGTCGGCCGCTACCAATCGCAGTTTTAGCAGGTGAACTGCTATTTCTTAACACTGTTTTCTTAAAGTAACACTTGCAGCTCAACATTGTAGAGGTTTGGGCGAATTGGCAGGTAAGTACTTTTTTCTCCGTCGACAAAGCGCCTCGATCGTATTCTGGTATTGTCGTTCGGGCTCGAATGTGACAGGTCATCACCGCTGAAACATAATAGAGAGCAATCAGCTGAGACTGAACGACGTGAAGACTGAACAAATGTGCGCTAGCGTGCGCGGTTCGTGCTGCGGTATGAATAAACCCGGTTTCAGCAGTCGCGTGTTGATCTTGGCGCAGAAATAAATTGCACGTTAGCCTATTAATGCACAAGGAAAAGCACAGAGCGTACAAAGTTCCAGCAAGGAGCGCTTACGAAGCTAGATTTGACACGTAACGAATACTGCACGTTTGTTTTGGAGCGCGACGATCTAAACAACTGTCTAACGAATTTACAACAGCGGAAATCAGTTCACGCGTTTTTATGCAGTTGTCGAGAATTTTAGTGCGGCAAGCGCGGGCGGTTTGCCGGATGAGCGGGGGCGTAAACGTGAGCGACCAGATTGGTGGCGCCAGCTGGTGGTGCAAAGCTCAACCACATAAACACAGAGCCAATTACTATATTCTTCTTAGCCACGGGTGCAGATTTTCTACAGCGGCGTAATCGTGTTCAATTACGCTGCTGCCGAAAATTTGCACCAGCAGCGAAGCAGAATATAGTAGGTTTCTGCAATTTTCGCTCTGTGTTTGTCTGGTTGAGCCCTACGCCACCAGGTAGTCGGGCTGTGGCTGCACCGCTCTGGCCGCTCACGTTTACGCCCCCGACCATCCGGTAATCCGCCCAAACCACCCCCATTTGCCGGAATAGCGGTAACGCTGAAAATCTCTATTGTGTGTTTTTACGGATGCCGCTGCTGCTTCTTTTTTTTGCATTTGCGTCTTAGCTCGTTTAATAGAAATTCGCAAGAGCGACACAAACCACGACGAGGAGCAGCCGCGCGCCACAGTTTGCTGCGTCGTTGATCGTGCCTCTCTGTCTTACGTTTTCAGAGCAAAATAAGCAACGCCCTTCGCATGTTTGGGGTGGCCAAAGCTCCAAGGAATGTCGAATAAGAATTTTTGCGTGGTGGGGGGCTCATATACTGGCAAAAACGTGCCCCTGACACGGTTCTAATAATTCCCCACAGGGCATCATCAGGGGGAGCAATGGATCCCCGCCGTTAAGCGGGAAATTTCTTGTTTTCGTCTTTTCCTTTGTCGTACGTGTCGGTCTTTCTTCCGTTCGATCATGTTTAGACGGGTAAGCGAGGAAGTTCGTATGCAGTGCAACATGCGGTTTAAAGGCATTACGCTAAGGTTCTGAATGCGTTGCGCTATATATAGATAAGCAGCACGACTGCACAAGCCCATTGTGTTCCGTTAAAGCTACTGAAGCTCGCAAGAACTGAAACTGTTGGTTTTATGCGGCCCGGTAAATCCTCGCACCAGCTGTCACACACTTCATGTTTTTGCATGTATTTTATGCGTGGCTTCCCAGGTGAAAATTTCCAACTGGGAATGCAACTGGTTCCAGTTCAACTGGTTTATGGAACAATTCCCAGTTGGTCCCCATTGCAACTGGTCCCAGTTGATCCCCATTGCAACTGGTCCCAGTTGATCCCCATTGCAACTGGTCCCAGTTGATCCCCATTGCAACTGGTCCCAGTTGGTCCCCATTGCAACTGGTCCCAGTTGGTCCCCATTGCAACTGGTCCCAGTTGGCCCCTTTGCAACTGGTCCCAGTTGGTCCACATCGGAACAGGTTCCAGTTCCTATTGCAACTGGCATCGATTGTGCAATAGAGGTAGTGAGCCATGGCCAGCAGGAACCACTGGTAAACGTTTACACACAAGTGGGATTCAAGCTGGCCATAGCTTGTATGCTTTTTGTGGTTGCCATCGCGTGTCGCAAAGAACCAGCCGATTCAGTGAACTTTATGCAGCCGAAGCAGCTTGGTGTTGAAATTGGACATTTATTGGGACACTTGAGCTTGTGTTTAGCGATGAAACATCTTGAATGCTCCCTTGATGACCTTGCACACGTTTACACATTTCGTAACTCTTGCACATCACCATCTGAAAGAAATATTTATATGCATTCAGTAAAAAGGCAACCACTTCGTACAAGCAATTCTACTTATACATCATACAGACATGTGTATCAGTAGTGTATGCACTTCTGCTACACGTTATTATGCAGAGCTACAGATACTTCTGTGTGCTATTCAAAGCACAAGTCTTGCACGACACTGGTTCGTATTGACACGTGAACTTTTCTCGGTAACTGCACTCACCCACTGGCCACTTAAGTTTATCGCTCTGCACAAGACGCACCTGCATGGCTGTAGCTTACTCGAATGCTATCGTTGACTATTTGTTGTGTATATATGTTATCGCTGAACCTAGAGTAATCAGATTGTATGCGCGACACGAACTGTGTAGTACTTTCTGGAAGTAATGCGGGCACCATCGTTTACGCCGGAACCTACGGCAAGTTACGTGAAAAAAAAAAACAAAAAAAAAACGACGCGTCTGACTCGCAGATAATGGGGCTCAAAAACAAGCACCAAGCTCGCAAGCATTGATGTGTACAAACGTCACGTAGTAGAACACTCGAGTCAACGACAATGTGCTGCAGTATTGACACCTTTGTGATAAAGAACCACTTGCACTCGAAACATAAATAAGTTCAATATATAATTACCTCCAAATGGCAGAATCAAGAGCAGGGAAAAGTGCGCACGTCAATCCAAACACGATGGGTCCACAAAGCCGCGTAGTCGGTGTTAAAACAGGTGTCACGTACCGTTGGCCTGTAATCATGCCGTCTTCCAAAGGTGAAAATGTCCAACACTAATACTACTTAAATGAGGTTACACAGGCAATGACACCACAGGTTCCTCTAGAAAAATCTTTTCAGCTGCGCACGCCTCGCTCCATGTCTCGCTCGAATAGCTTGCTGTTAATATGGCTGCCGAACTACGCCGCACGTTTACACAGTTTCGTATTTGTGATGAAGTTTCTCGCTATTAATAAATATTACGCTATCTATGTGAGGTAAGAATTTTATTTCACTTTTATTTGACATAATTTAAATTTATTGCTATATCATTATTATTGTTTGAGCCATAGAGGTTTCAGCCGATCATGAGAAGATACGCAACTAATGTTTCTTTTTTTTTCAAAATGGCGGTTGTTGTGGTCATGGTACAGTGGCTAGTCATGGTAGAGCACTGTCGGTGTAAGCATCATAATATTCTTTCACCGTGTGGAAGACTGTACTAGACTAGCCATGGACGCGTAGTAAGCGTGCGTTGTGTAGCTCTATGCGCTGCTCAGCATTTTCTTTTCCTTTTTCTCTCTTTTTTTGTCGTAGGGAAGTAATATCGCCGTGCTGCAAACACCAGTTGTTTCCACCAAATGCCATACAGCTCACTAGCGCTTAGCTAGGCAACGACGTCAGCGGCACAAAGTTGGTGCAACATTACCATAACACCGCGATGTCGGTCAGGCACGCAACAACGTCATGAGACGAACCAATGCCTCATTAGACAACTAAAGACTAGGGCCAACATTCACAAATTTAGTGCGTTGAAACTAAAGCACGCGTACGTGTCAAGGCAATGTGCTCCACATTTACGCAAGAGGATCCTGCATGATTCAGTTATCCATATAAATAAATCTTGTGTCGGATAAAACCCATCTCTAATGTCGCACTCGTTGCAGCATATCGCTTAACTCAACTTTTTTATGTTAACAGTTGTACGAGTACAGATCCCAACTACTAACCAGTTGCTTCTATACAACTGGTCAAAGTTCCAGTTGGAATCCAAATGGAACCAGTTGCTTCCAGTACAGCTGGTTCAGGTTCCAGTTGGATCCCAACTGGGACCATTTGCTTCCAGTACAACTGGTAATGGTTCCAGTTGCGTTCCAGTTGCATACCAACTGGGACCATTTGCTCCCAGTACAACTGGAGATGGTTCCAGTTGGATCCCAACTGGAACCAGTTTCATCCCAGTTGGTTTCTAACTGGGACCAGTTGACCTGTAACTGGGACCGGTTGGTTTCCTACTGGAACCAGTTGTTCCCAGTTAATACCAGTTGGAACCAGTTGGATTCCAGTTGAATATTTTCACCTGGGTTCGCACATGTTGAAATGTTGCTAGTTGCTTCATGCATAACAGTTGATTTTTTGAGGTACGACGTTTTCACCCTGCCTCGTTTTTAAAGGGTCTAAATAACGCTCTGTCTTATCGGATTGATACCATGGCAAGTGCTTCTTTAACAGCCTTATTCTTCCTGATCAAGGGCATCTTAGATATTGCGGTTTTTGGGGAAATGTGTTTAGAAAATAGGTGGTTCAAGGCGAGAATTACTAATAGTCGCTGCATATGATATTTTTGTTCCATTTTCGCTGAAAAGTTCGCGTCACGTTTGGGAAGTCATCACCCCTCGATGCTGCTCGAGCAGACTTACTACGCCGAGTGATTTGTTTGTTTCACAACGGTAGTCCCTTCTTGCATGTGAATGTCGGGCTCAACTGAATTCTTCTTATTTGCTTACCATTGCTTACGCCGCAGAGGACTAAGCCTGGCATTGCCGCCAGCACCCATCTACTTTGACCGGCACTGCTCTGCCTTTAAATATCATGTGATATCTCTCTCTAGGAACATTAAAAAAAAAGTACAGGAAAGTTGGTCATACCTTAATCTTTACCGTTCCAAGCAGCTCCCTTGGGGAAGTTAAAACTGCGAAAACTGCAGCGGGGACGGCAGTTCATCGACGTATGCAGCAGAATTGCATTGGCGGTACAGCGCTAACACGCGCTCTTATTAACCCGTGCGTTTGCTGACTTCGTTGACTAGTGTACGGGTTTTCATCACTAAATTCGCAAATACCGTTGTTGAGGCGACTTTCACTGCACTTATTCGGCGATGTCACCTGTGTTCATCGGCAGAACGATCACAACGGCTTGTGTAGACATCGCAGCGTGCAGATTTGTTTGAGATGTAAGTCTGCACTAAAGACGGTTGCCTATTATTAGACAGTTTTAGTTTAGCGTACGCAGGTTTTTTTGCAGTTTTAGTTGGCCTGCGAGTTCTTCGGATCTCAGAAGCCATACGTCGTCGTTGAGGCTATTTACCCACTGTAGCGATAGGTGGCGCTGACATCTCGAACGTTTCTTTTGTTGGGCTTCGACTCGTTCGAAACGAGCAGCGATTTTGAAAACACCACAAGGTTATCCATAATAATCTGTCGCGGAAGCGGCCTGAGACTAAGCGAAAGCCGTTTGCACAATCATGTGCTACGAACGAAGGGCATTTTACAAAAGCAACGCCAATATCAATTCGAAGCGGGCAGCCGGGACCGCCGCCATGTTTCACGCAAACTCCGCAAACCACGCAAAGACGCTAACGCTAACGCTAAATCTGTGAAATAGCGCGCGTACGCTATACGCTATGGGTCGTTTAGTGTCCTGCGCATGCGCAGTGACGACCCGGTATTTTATAGCGTACGCAATGGCATAGCCTACGCTAAACTAAAGCTGTCTTGAGGTACAGAAGCAGCATTACGGCAAAGGAAGATTTAAAAATAAAGTGTTCGAGATATCGCATTAGTCAAAAAAATTTAGCGGCTAGTTAACGTGAGCTCCACTTCGTGTAAATGGGGTTCATGGCGTTTGTCCGCGGGACGCAGCTGGCACATATGTGGACCGGGTTGTACCAAACACCTGTAACATCGTGTTCATGCCCACTCCCTCAGAGGCCAACGTCTTCCCTACAGCTGTCAACGCAGAGCAAGCAGTCTGGCACCCGAACAAAGGAGAAATCGCAGCCGTAAACTTCAGCTGATCCTTGCTGCAAAGGCTTGTCGTCTGCTACTGCTCCCGTGCGTACTGTTGGAAGCGCCCGCTAGGTGGCTAGCAGTGGCGGCCTCCGCGGGGTGCCGCCACGAGTCCACTCGCTAAGCGCACTGCGGTTCGCTGAGGACAACCGCGTTTGGCTTATCTTTAGCGCGTCGTAGGCACCAAAGGCGGTAGTCGTGGCGTGTACGTTGACATCCAAAATGAAATTTGAACTGCGTACACGGTAACATTTAGAAGGCGGAGCGTTGTGGGCACGCCCCACTGCGCCGTAGCCTCCGCAGTGCGAGGCAATGAAGAAAGAGCGGGAGCACAGCGGAGGCCGTGTTTGATTGCCAATAACTTCGCTTCTGCAGGACGCATTGGATTACTTTTTGCAGCAGAGTATTTATGAAATAGCCTATTTTTATTTCCAATGCCTTTCTGTGCTTCGATAAAAAGTGGTTCAGGGTCCTCTTTAACACTGTACACTTATGCCGCCTGTAATTAAATTCGCTTGGTTTCCCTAATCGACGCCGCCAATGAGAAGGCCAGACATGCAAGCCAAAACGAGCGGCCTCGCTGAAACGATCGGTGTGGGATCTCTACTTGCGAAATGCCTGCGCATCGCGCCTCCCTTTCTCGCCAGTAACTTAGCACTAATATACTATTGGCGCTGCTTTGCAGAACAGGCACATGTTCAAAATAATCTTACAGAATTGGCTACTATTTCTTACCACAAACGAATTGTAGACGACAAGTAAAAAAAAAAGAAAAGCAAGCGGCGATAAACCTGTCTGCCGGCGCCGTCTGTGTGGAGGGAACGTCAGGGAACGTCACACGCCAGCCGCGCTGTCCTTGGCTGGTTGGTTGCTTGGTTACAAACTTTATTTCTTCTATTTACAAGACAGCTGTGAGCTGAGCCCTAACGGCCCAGCCCTTACAAAGTCTAGGGAGCGGTCCCTAGTCCGGGACCCCCGTGGCTTCTGCAGCGGCTTTGGCTCGGGCCACCGGGGCACGTTGTTCCTGGAGGGTTGAGCAGCCGAGCAGGGTGGCCTCCCAGTCCTCTCCGCTAGGGTTGGGGTTTGGGGGGGAAAGCAGGGTTAGAGGGGCATGCCCACACCATGGGGTAGGTGTCCGCAAACACCTCCCCACAGTGCGGGCACTCGCCCGAAAATGCCGGGCTGCGGCCGAACGACGGTACGGTTGTGGTAGGGCGCGTCGGACGACGAAAACCTGTCCGGTTTGTCGCACGCCAGGCGTCCGATCCGGCGCTTCGGCACGACAACACGCCTCGATTCCGGCTGTCGTTCCGACGCGTCGGACGCGGTATCTCACACCGAATCGGACAGTATGTCTCCCATGTTAATCACTGTATGGATGGATGGATGCTATGAGCGTCCCCTTTGGAACGGGGCGGTGGGTTGCCCCACCAAGTTCTTGTTATTACATTACCTAATGTCCTACCTACGTTAAAAAGAAACAAGGAAAAAAAATCCATGATGGATTCCCATAAGCAAACTTATTGCTAACTTTGTTTTTGAACATGTCCGTTTTTGTCGTTTCTTTCCCTACTTTTCTTCCACCAATCTTCCAATCGCCGCTTACTAATCTCTACTGCGGACATATTTACTAATGTCTACCGCTGCTCTCGATGAATCCCAAGGGCTTCAAGGAGGGCAGACGTGCCGAAATCGACCACTGGACAGATATCTTCACGTTCTAATAAACCATGGTCCACCGTCTTGCTAGCTTTATTTCTTCTTTGTTATATGTCGCTTTCTAAGGGCGTGTTCTAAGGCATCCACATCTCGCTTCGAAAAGCAATGAACTTTCCTTGGAGTTAATTATGAAGATGTTTCTTTCCCGATTTCACTTTTTCCTCTTATGTAGTTACCCATCGCAGCAGGCGTTGTCAAAAGTAAGCGCACTGCGGCGAGATCGCACAGGCCCGTCCGTTGCTTTCAGCCGTATTTTGATAGGGGCGAAATGCGAGAACATGCAAAGTCTTCTAGTCAAAATTAATCCGGAGTTTCATGGTTTCGGCATCGCACCTCCCCCCCCCCCCCCGCAATGAAATAGAGAGAGAGAGAAAACGCCATCCTGGCGTGCAAACGAGGACGGTGATTGTGGACGGAGCGCGCGCGGTGTGGGCTGCGTTTCAATACTCGCCGTAGACGTCAAAGTAGACAGCTTCGCGGAGACAGTATCGAAGAGAGGAACAATGCAGGCTACATTCCTGTCCACACAAGATGGTGGCTGAGCAGGACGCACGGTTGCTGACAGAAAGGGTCTCCACGCACACGAAAACGTAGACGCGCTTCCTTACGGCCTTACTCAGAGGTTCGCAGGCTTAAATACAGAAATAATGTGGGCTTTCCTGAACATCGCAGACGGTTCGAAATGCATTCCATTACATGGCCTCGAAGCTGTCTAGGCTTTACGTAGCTGTCTCCGATGCTGGCCAGAATTGGAACACACCCGCCATTGCGGTTTAAAACCCAAGCGTTCCTATTTGTTTAAAGCACGCGCAGCTTGCGTTCTCTTGTATGCCTTTTGGCGCTCTTTTCTGCGACTAGCAGTTTGCGTCCATCAGCAGAGGTCAAACAAAGCATGTGTCAGGCTGGATTCAACGTCGGTGTTCGTGTACTATGATATTTGCGCTGGCGCGTGAGGAATAAAGCGAAACTCACTCAGTACTCAACGCGGAAGCGCCTAGGCATTTGACAAGAATCGTGTATCTGGGAATAATTTATTTTTTATTAGAAAATAGCCTAAAGTGGAAGAACCTAGTGCGTTTCGTGAAGAGCTCTACGACTTCATCGTCCTCATGAGCCTCTCGAACGGGGACTGAGAGCACGTCGAGTAGAGCGACTCGCACCCGAGACCGGACAGCCCGCCGAGCAGCCCCTTCTGGAGGACGTCGTTGTTCGCGTGGGCTTGAACGGCACCGGTCAGGGACCACAGCATGGCCGCGACCGTGGGGTACTTGCGAACCGCGTCCGCGGTGACCTCGCAGATGGCCCGGGTGCGGCAGGCCTCGGTGTCCAGGCCCACGACGCGAAGCAGGTCTCGGCCCACGCCCGGCGACATGGAGTCGGTGACGGCCGCTCCGAAAGCACGGAAGCTGAATTGCAGTAGATCGCCCACCACTGGAACGTAGGTGAGGCCGTACAAGGCCAGGTAGATCAGTCCCATGGCCAGGAGGACGGGTTTGAGGGCCCCCAGGGCTATGGCTACGGCCGGAGTGGCTAGGGCCAGAGCCAGGGGAAACAGGGCCATCGGAGCGGTGCGGCTTGTTTCGGCGACGTCCGAGGTGACATTGACATTCACGCTGTACGCTGCGAAGATTAGGAGATAACAGGTCACCGTTAGTTCGAGCAAAATGCGGAATAGGCCAGGGGCCACGTCTTCACGGCGAGCAAATACTGAACATCTAGAAGTACAAAAAAAAGAAGAATACACAGAACTTGACGCAATGATCGCAAAAAGGGCCTCGCAACACAACCGACCACAAATCGCAGCATAAAAACGCAGAAAAGAAACAGTCCCATAGCACTGAGAAATACGTGCTATCCGCAGGATGCGAACAACCAAGAAAGCTGTCCAGTATGGGCACGCACGCCACAACGGTACAGACGATACGAATAGAATGCTCAATTGAGACGGAAAAACTTACCGACGACAGGCTTGACAGCCAGGCCGGGCAGGAGGACGATGATAACAGCCAGCGTAAGGAGCTGCATCTTGGACGGTCACCGGGGCAGGACGTCTACTCGCTATCCACGCGTGAGGTAAACCAAAGGGACCCCGAGTCGTACTTATAGCTATATCATTGCCCGGCTAGACAACAGTTGCCACCCCCTCTACCACGTGTGCTTTCCTCCTCAGGTGGCGCAGGGGATAACTGGCCAATAGCAGGTGGCCTTCCTCCCTTTATTGTCCCTCTCCCCCCCCCCCCCTGATGTTGAGCCGCGCTCCCTCACGGGTAGCAGAACAAAACATCATTTTCTCCTTCCTCCGAATCACTGTGTATTCACTGCAGGCTTGACAAACTGTCACGCAAAGCAAAGCTGAGAGCGTAGGAAGGGGGCGAAGGCGGAGTTAGGGGGAAAAGGGAAAAGCAGCGTAGCTTGGGGGAGCTTCTCCTTCCCTTCTTTCTCGACCCTCCGTCACCTCTTGGCAAAACAAAGTCACGTGCACGAAGCTACCGACGTCTGATTGTAATAGTCGGAAAAGCACGGCCCGTTCTCGCAAAAAAAAAAGAAAGAAAAGAAAGGAAAGGAATCTCGCTATCGAAAATTATTTGTGAGAGCCGGCGTGAGCCATTCGTCATGGAGACTCGAAGGAGGGTTAAAAAAATATTGCAGGTCTGTAAATGTTCCGAAAATGAAGGCGTACCGCTGCCACATTAAGAGGGGCATGATAAAACATTAGCTGCTAGCGAAGGAAAATAAACGCTTTCATCTCGTTCTCCGCGCGTTTCATAAGGCAGGTTTTGCCGTACAAATACTGATCGACGTATATCTTCGTGCCAGGGGGTTTAGAAAGAAGCCTGGACATCCTGGCAAACTTTATTGGCGTTGTTTATTGGTGTGTTATTGGTGTTGTCCTTGAAAAGCTTGTCTGCAACCAGGCTCTAAAGATGTCGAGAGGCTAGTTGCGCAGTTTTAAAAATAAAAATTATCGATGTGTTTAAAGTTAATCCTTTGTCCTCAATATTTAGCTCTCTCTCTCTTTTATTCTATGGTCAGCTGCAGGCCTGGTACCCAATTTTAGCAAAATAAAGATTCCTTCTGTAGATATGTGCGTTTGCGTTTGTTTATTCGATTGGTTCGCATTCGAAAAAGTTTACATTCGTCCACCTCTACCGAAAATACAACATGGCTGCCGTCACTACCACGAGTCTGCCGATCTGCTCGGGAGACCATTTCCATCTTTGACACAGCGCCTAACGAAACGAGGTCAGCGCCAAAATTAGGTGCCCAAAGTGCAGTTCCTAACACGACGTGTAACTAGAACGCCCACTTTCAAACGTATAAAGAGGAAAGCGCCGTTTTTTATGCGAATCATTACAAAAATTGCTACAGCTTAAGAAAAAAGAATTCGCTGCTTGGGAATGAAAAACTCGAACATGCTGCGTAACTTTTTTGCAGTAGTCAGGTATCTTCTACCAGCAAATGGCGAAGTAAACGATTTCGTGCTTTTCGCTCTATGCGTCCGACGCATTTCTCCGTTAGTTGAACAGCTAGGGCATAGCGGCGAACAGAGAACTTTTCGCTGAAGAAACCGAAGTTCCCAGAACCGAGACCAACCAACAATAACCACAGCTTTTGAACCGTTCCAAAGGAAAGCAGCCGTTGGGTTGTGGTCACGGTGTAGGCACAGAACCATTCAACAACCCCATCCTTCCCCTCCCCTACTTCGATCATGAAAGCTTAAAGTCGTCCCTCGACATTCCCGTCATCGCTTACTCCTCCCCCCGCCCCCCCTCTGCATCTGAATAAGAAGTGGAGTTGGTCCGAAACGTCGGGCAAATAAACTTCATCTTTGGTTGGAGCCATTCGAAAGTCACGAATACTGTAAGTATCGTTGGTGTCAGTGAAGCATCATCAAACATGTTTAAAAAATTAAAAAAAGGAAAATAAGAAGAAAAAAAAAACCCTCGCCGAAAGTTGCGCCTTATTTCTATACATATTCAATGCGTGATTTCTTAGCTAATATTTGAGGTCCCTGTTGGTATTCTGGGCTTCTGCCGGCAAAGAACCTCTTCCAGAGCACTGGCCATTTCGGACGCGGACGCCACTTATGGTGAGTGATAGTGGGTTAAAAAAAATAGTAGGTGTAATGTAAAGATTTCTTCGTCCCGACTCTGCACTACGATGAAATTCGAGACGCGCGAAATTCGAGGTCTGTACGTGGCAAGTAATTGCCGTACCTGTCTTGGAGGTTGGGGCGGCTTAAACTAATTATTTGGCGGGCCAAGTTGTGTGTCCGCTTCAATAACCCCTCCACAGTGGCACGTCGAATAGAGGCGGCGATCTTTCTCAAGCTTCTGTTATTTTTGCCCAATGAAAAATTATCCTTCGTCACAGCGACCTATCCTGCCCGCGATGAACCGTGCAAATGTCCGAAGTAAATTGAGCCAACAGACGCTACCGTCAAGATACCAAAATATTTCTCTCTACGTTACTTGCTGTCAGTTTTCGAGCCACTGCTGGCGCCACCATCGGCATTCTCTTCTTCTTTCTACGACCACAGAAAAGGTCGTCCCTTTTCCACAATCGGATGCTGCAGCATGACACGTACCGCACCTGGGGTCAGGACTAGAAGGGTAATCGAGGGCGGTCCGACTATTGTTAGTCACAACCGTATGAACAAGCCTACTTTTCGATTACAAACGGGAAATAATTTCTGCTGAGCTTTTCTTACCTTCATGAGCACATGGTGGGGCCTTTATGCGCCCTCCACGAACTACAGATCTCGGCTGATAATGTGGGCGGTCTCCGACATCGTGAACCACAGAGCGAGAAAGGAATGGCATTAGAATGAAATCGTTACATTATATCAACCAAGTTGTGTGATTACGCGCCACCGATTTAGGAGAAATGAAAAAAATAATAATAATAACATGAACGAAAAAAAAAGAGCGCGTTCGTCTGTTTAGCTCAGGTGGGCGTTAGGCAACCCCGAGGGGCTACTAATCGTATATGCTAATAAAGCCCATTGCTCGTTCACATTGGAGTTTTCATTCCAGTACCCTCTATACGGCATCTCTCATGAGATAACAGAGATGTATCCCCTTCAAGAAGCGTGCGTCACCACTTAAATAATTTGCTTTCATTGTCGTTCCCATTGTCATACTTCTCCCTTTTGCATGATTACACTGCGGCTTGTTCGTTGTAGTGCGTATATATATATATATATAATATGCAATTTGTTGCTACAGTACTTTTTTGTGCTGTCGTCGATGATTGAGGTAGCCTCTATCCCCGTTCAGTTTTTACAAACGCGCTAGACTAGGGCTTCTCAGGGTGTCGTCAGCGTGTCGCGTATTGAGCTATAACTATTTGCCAGAATCTGCAAGTCGGCTGGCCTGCCAGAATGTTTTTCGGTGGAACTCTCGTCCACAAACTACATTGTTCCCGCTAAGAGCGGCACCCCCTTCGCCCCACCTGTTCTCTATTCAAAGGAAGCGCGAGCACAAAAGTTTTTGGAGAATCCCGCGGAAAGTTTTTTACCTAACGTTGCCTCAAAAATTAGCTACGCAAATGTGCGGGGACGAAGATTGCCTCTACATGACGTGCCACCTAGCAACGGCGGTGAGCACCTGCGAGTAGGTCCTCACCGTCATTTCACCATTGTTCGTTGTGCACTCAGGCGCGTCTGAAAGCCTGCGTTTCGAATGGATTCCCCGCGGACTCTTGGCGGCTCCGTGAGAAGTGTGAACAAAAAGAACAAGCGCAGATAATGCTGCGTCAAGGATTGCCGCAACCGCGAAGGGGATGTCGCCATCAAATTGTACCGCTTCCCGTTAAAACCGGGGGAAGCAACCCAGCGGCTGAAGTGGATCGTCGCGGTTGGTGTCGGTCTTGCGCATTTCTGTTGAACAAACTAAAACGCAAATGCAAAAATAAGAACAAAAATATAGAACCAGCAGAGGCATCCGGCAAAACAGACAATAAAGCGTCAACTGCGTAAAAACGCGTGAACTGATTCCCGCTGTTGTAAATTAGTTTAGATAGTTTTTCAGCTCGTCTCGCTCCAGAACAAACGCGCAGTGGTTGTCACGCGTCAAATTTACCTTCGTAAGCGCTCCGTGCTGGAGCTTTGTACGCACTGTGCTTCTTCCTGCGCCAGGGGTATGAGCCATTGCTGACAAAGAAGTGCTCATATCGGCTCCGTCGTTAATGCCCGCTTTTTCAGTGCTAATTAGTTTGGATCCCGAAGATTTTATTACCAGTGTGATCGTAAAGGTATCCGCTATCCTCCGATACCCGACTTTCCATCAAAGGTGCGTTTTTCATCGATTTATCGGACTTTACCTGGTTCACCACCAACAGGCATTGCTAGGCCTAAGCGAAGCCAAGGCTTGCTGGGCCTAGCCAGCCGTGCTACTGCCACGACAACATGGAGGTTTCCCCCACCGCTTTGACGCACGGTTCCCAGGTTTCCCAAATGTGCGTGCAAGTAGACGGAGAAGAAATTATGCCCGAGGAATTTCATTGCACGCCCGGATGGCTACACAACGGTGGGCACACGAGCCGAACACGCCTGCATGCAACGCAGGGTGAGTCGAATTCTCGTACTGATACTCCGAGCTCTCAGCAGAAGACTAAATTCAACAAGAACGTCAGGACCGCAGTTATTCGGGCGGCTCGCATGCCCGCAATGCCTGCGGAAGAAATTAAGATCGTCGTGCGGCCCCGCGGAGGACTCGATATTTCCAAGGCGGGAGCTGCATGCGTGGCTACTGCCATCATGGCGGCAGCGGGAATTGAGAAGGCAGATCGAGCTGAGGATATGGCGTGTCCCAATATCCATCAGAACATTATGGTGCTCAGCACTCCTTGTGAGAAGCGAGCGAACAAGTATGCTCGAATACAAGCTATCAACGTGCAAGGCAAAATATACGAAGTGAGCGCTTACGGAACGACAGCCCACGACACAGTCAAGGGCGTGATCAGGGGCATAGCGCTCGAGGACAGCGAAGCCGAAATAATGCAGCAGATTGTTACCAAGTACAACGCCCTCGCCGTGGGAGCGAAGCGTATCGGGCACACGACGACAATAATCGTTGTGTTCAACGGTATCAAGGTTCCCAAGTATGTGCGTTATGGATCCACGCTCTATCCGTGCAGTCTCTACAGGAAGCAAATAGAAGTGTGCAAAGTATGCGGCAAGGTCGGCCACAGGCGCGACGTGTGCCCCACACCAAACGTACGTGTTTGTCTTTCATGCGGTGTTTCTAATCCCAGAGAGGGCCACAAGTGTGTCCCCAAGTGCAAGCTCTGTGGCGAAGAACACCCCACTGGAGACCGCCTCTGCAGAGCCAAATACAAGGTTCCGTACGTCGTGCGGCGACGGCGATGGGAACGCCGTAACGCCGAAGAACAGCGAAAGCAAGCACTCGAATCAAGCGCATTTCCACGCCTAGGACGCTCCCGCTCGCGCAGCGCTTCCCGTGGCAGGTCCCGCAGCGCGTCGCGCCACGCATCACGTTACGCTTCCCGTCATGCCTCGCGCAGCGCATCCCGCGGTCGTGACTCATCGGACAGGAACAGTTGCGGCGCAACGCGATCGCGCTCCCGTGACAAAGTCAGCTGGGCCGACGTAGCCAAGGGCGAAGTTAAAGGCAGCAGCGCCAGCTCCAACAGCGCCACTAGTGGCCGAAGCACTCCGAGCACCTGGCAGGCGTGGACTACCAGCCCCTACTACAAGGAACTCGAACAACTCCGCGCAACCAATGCGACCCTGGTAGAAACCACGCGCCGGCTTGCGGAAGAGCTAGCCGAGGTCAAGAGAGAGCTTCAAGCACAGCAAGCCCATCAAAGGACAGAACCAGCTCAGTCACCGGAGACACCTACACCCGCCACCGACACGCCATCACACCAAGGCATACAATCAATGGACACAACCCAAGACGAGCCCCAGGAGGAGAAGACCACTGATCCAACCCCCAAGAAACGAGCACGCACCGAACCAACACCCACCGTTGTCCCCGAGCAGAACTCCGACACGCTATCGCACCAAGTCACAGAATCAAAGGACAAAACCCAAGACGCGCCCCAGGAGGAGAACACCACTGACCCAACCACCAAGAAGCGAACACGCACTTCATCACGGCATTACAAGGACCTCACCCAATTGGAAACTCAGCTCGAAGCCAAAATTGAAGCGCTCGCCAACACCTACGCCAGCACGGCTGCCGTGACCGACCGACGACTGGCACGGCTGGAGGAACTGATCATCACGTCCTTCCGCACCATACAAGAGCGTTTCGAATTCATTGAACACACCCTCAAGCCCATAGTCCGCAGCCCCATCTTTTCAGCGGAATTCGCAAAACACCCATACCTCCAAGAACAGACGCAAGCCCCACCCTCGCCACAACTATGTCCCAGCACAAATCCACAATAGCATCACTACCGAGCCTTACGGTCTGGCAGTGGAACTGCCGCAGTTACAACAACAAGAAAGCCGTGCTGCGACAACATATTACCACAGTAAACAAGAAACCCGACATTATCCTACTGCAAGAAACGGCGACGGTGACCCCCACCCTCCCTGGGTATCGCGCTCACGTCAGCCAAGCGGAGGGACGGGGCGTCTGCACGTTCGTCCGCAAAGGGCTCACGTTCATCGAGCACCAACTCAAACAAGGCCGCAGCAGGGTGGAATACGCCTTCACCGAAATCATCCCAAGCAAACAACGGAAAGGCAGCCTGTTCATCGCCAACATCTACAGTAACCCCAAGCACCAAACACAGAAATTCAAGACCCTACTACACACAGCCAGCACCCAAGCCAGAGACAACACGTTGCTGATCGGAGGGGACTTCAACGCCGCCCATCGAGCGTGGGGTTATGTGAAGGACACGGCCAAGGGACGGGACTTATTACAGGATACCCTGGACCACAAATGTGTCCTAATCACGGACCCCGCGCATCCTACGCGCATCGGCAACTCCGTAGCACGAGACACCACACCAGACCTTACGTTCATAAAAAATGACCACACGGGCAAAGTAACATGGCACAACACGGGCGTCGACCTGGGCAGTGACCACTACATCCTCGAAATTACGATACCCAACCAATTACGGAGCAATACCATTATACATAAGTGGACGGACTGGGACGAATTCCGTAAAGGGCGCCTCACCACAGCACAAAACATCACAGAGATCGAAACCTGGACTGCGGAACTCCGCGATGCAGTGCGCTCAGCCACAAAGACCATAGAAACAGACGAAGACGCGTCATCATCATGGACAGCCGCCTGGCCCATCTGATAGAGGCCAAACGTTCGATACAGGCGCGTTGGAAGCAGCACCGGCTGAATCGCAAATTGAGGAAGAAGGTGGCTGACTTAAATAGGGCCATTGAAGAACACTGCATGCTCCTGTGCCGTCAACAGTGGAACGAGATCTGCAACCGAGCTGACAGGGAATTGCACCGCAGTTGTACATGGAATCTATTTCGGCACCTCCTAGACGAAACAAAGACCAAGTCAACCCAGCGAGACCGCCTGGCCCGCCTCATGCACACCATCACACAACAACAAGGAAAAGACGCTGTTATCAGGAGCCTGGAAGCCAAGTATCTGCCAGACACGCCAACAGAAACCCACCCGCCGTACGGGGGGCTGCCCAACGCGTGGCTAGACCGAGACATTACCATATCAGAGGTACGGGTAGCGCTGCACGAGCTCAACACCCGCTCAGCAGCCGGCCCAGATCTCGTTACAAACAAGATGCTACGCAACCTGGACGACGCTTCGATAGAGGCCCTAACAGACTACTTCAATGAATGCTGGCATTCGGGCAAGCTCCCTCGACAGTGGAAAACGGCTAGAACGATCCTGATTCCGAAACCGGGCAAACCACTGGACATCGGCAACCTGCGTCCCATCTCGCTGACGTCCTGCGTGGGCAAGGTGCTGGAGCACGTGGTCGCCAACCGTTGGCAGGAATACCTAGAGAAGGAAGGCCTCTATCCTGACACGATGATCGGCTTCCGGCGCAGACTCAGCACACAAGATGCCATGTTACAGCTCAAACAAGAAATCGTCGACAACAAGACACAAGACAGCAAAGTAATTCTGGGTCTCGATTTACAAAGTGCATTCGACAAAGTCAAACACTCAGCCATATTAGGACAAGTATCAAGGCTCAACATGGGGGTAACGAGCTACAATTACATTCAAGACTTCTTGACCAATCGCACGGTGGAACTGCACGCCGGAGACCTCAAGCTCCCCGAACACAAGCTCGGCAGTACGGGTACTCCACAGGGTTCGGTTATATCGCCATTGCTCTTTAACCTCGTCATGATCGGGGTAGCGAGGGCAGTAGCGGGGACCGGCGTCCGGCATACGATCTACGCCGACGACATTACCCTGTGGGCGGCCGGCGGCACCGACGCCAGCATCGAGCAACAGCTGCAAGCGGCGGTTACCGCCATCGAGCAGCACCTTGATGGCACAGGCCTCACGTGCTCGCCCGCCAAATCCGAGCTGTTCGTCCTCACACCGCTTCGACCGGGACGGAAGCGCGCTCCTCTTCGCGAGTGTGATCACATCAAAATTGTGACTGCATCGGGGCAACGCATCCCCGAAGTTCCCAAGATCAGGGTCCTGGGCCTGCTGCTCAACAAGAGCGGCCGCAACGACGAGACCATCAACAAGCTTACCACCAAGGCAATGGACGCCATCCGGCTCATACATCGAGTCTCTGCACGACGGGCAGGCATGCGTGAGGACAGTCTCGTGCGCCTTGTCCAGTCGTTCGTGATTAGTCACATCGCCTACGTTGCGGCCTACCTTAATTGGCACGTCACTGACAGGATCAAGATCAATACGCTGATCAGACGGTCTTACAAGGCGGCGCTGGGTTTAATGGAGACCACGAGTACGGCTCGGCTCTTGCAGCTCGGCGTCCATAATACCCTAGAAGAAATAGCCGAGGCGCAGCTGAGCGCGCAATTCGAGCGCCTCTCTACCACCAAGACGGGCCGCAGTATACTGACGTCCCTGGGTTACAGCCCCCAAGCTCCCAGCCGGCAACCGTGCGAGATTACAGATGAGGCGCGGGCCCACATTTACGTGAACCCCATCCCAAAGAACATGCACCCAGAATACAACCAAGAACGGCGGCAGGCGCGGGCCAAGGCCCTCACTGAACAACACGCCCAAGACCCGCACGCCCGGTATGTGGACGCCGCGGAATACAAGCGGGAAGGCTTCGCGGCGGTGGTCGTTGCGGCGGCTACCGGCACCAAGACAACGGCGGCGAGCGTGCGGTGCACGAACGCCACAGACGCTGAGGAGGTTGCCATCGCTCTGGCGATCACCGAGGCCGAGTGTCGCACCGTGCTCAGCGACTCGAGGAATGCCGTGCGCAACTTTGCCAAGGGGCGAATATGCGCGCCGGCGGCCGCCATCATCGGCAAGCTCCAATTTCAAGACCGCGGCAGCACCATCCGTATCAAGTGGTTCCCGGCGCACGCTGGCGAGTGTGCATCCTCACCGAACCACAACGAGACGGCTCATTCGGCGGCACGAGCGCTTACTTTCCGTGCCCCCGAGAGTGACCGTTCCGTGTGGTGGTTCGAAACCAAGGACAGAGTGACCAGTTATGCCGAAGTAACTAAGTGTTACCGCTTAGCTCGACGGACAATGCCGCCTCCCCACCCGGCACTCAGTCGGGAGGAGGCCGTAATCCTAAGACAACTACAGACCGCGTCACTCCTCGCCCCCGCAATGCTGCACGTGCTTCACCCAGAGCTCTATCCGAGTGGGCTGTGCGGTGTTTGTGCAGCGGGTCCGGCGGACCAATGGCATATCATGTGGGACTGTGCCAGGTTCCCGACGGCAGCTACCTCCAGGACTTATCCGCCAGAACTACAAGGTGCACTGCAGTCTGCAGACAAGGAATCACAACTATGGGCCGTCCAGCAGGCCCGGGGTGCGCTCGAGAAGCACAAGCCTCATGACCCACTACAAACGGGCCCAACTGGGCTAGTGCAGAGTAGGGCATAACCCCGGGTCGACGCTTGGCCAGCGTCACGACACGTTAAATCGTCGTTTGCCGGCACTTCATTAAAGTTATTCCTATCCTATCCTATCCTTCCTGCGCCAAGATCAAGACGCGAATGCTGGAGCCGAGCTCAGTCGTGCCGACGTTTTCTCGCGCTTAGAACGACAGCACTAAGGTTGGAGTACACTGCAGCACACGTCGAGTATTCGAAAATTAGAATTTCTCTCGCGCACGCTAGCTAATATTTGTTCAGTCTTCACGTTGTTTAGTCTCAGCTGATCGTTCTCTATGATGCTTCAGGGATAATGCCCTCTCACAGTCGAGCCCGAACGGAGAAGAAAGCACTTACCTGCCAATTCGCCAAAAAAAGCACGCTCCAATTAATGAAACGACAAATGACAGTTCAAAGACATCCACGGCCGTATTTGCTCGCTTAAGTGGCATGAAATAATGATTTCTTAACTCACTTTGAGTTCGACGTCTTAAGCATGCTTGCTTTGTTGTGGCAAATACTTCGCGACCTGCGGTGCTTGCTTAGAGGCTATGGTGTTGGGCTGCTAAGCACGAGGTCGCGGGATCACATCCCGGCCACGGCGGCCGAATTTCGCTACATGTGTAATGAGATTTAACTCAACGTTATATAACCCCAGGTGGTCCAAATTATCCCGGAGTGCCCCACCACGGCGTGCTTCCTAATCAGATCGCGGTTTTGGCACCTAAAACACCGTAATTTAATTTAAGCACCTCGCTGGGATGTCCGTGCTGTTTATTTCTTTGGCACGATATACGTGGTTGCAGTCGTAAATTTGACGTCCTTTCTCAAGCGTCGGTGGTCCAAAATGGGACTCGATGTTTTCGATTGCCTTAAAACCGCAATTTAGAACGTCCGACACGTTTCAAGCGAGCGTCGCAAAAGCGTGCCTCCGCAGCAGTGGCCGCCTCGGTGTTTCGCGCAACTGACACGGTGGCGCTGACGGCTGAGCCGATCGCTGCGCCACCTGACCATTGCAGGGAGACCGTCTACAAGAGGGACCGTCGCGAAGTCACATGATAAGATGAGATAAGCCGCACATGGCGCCATGGTCCACTGAAGTACCACTGTATATAAGACATATAACGGTTATCGTCAGGAACGTGGGCTGCTCGCGTACTGATGAAACCTTGCGCGAACACTTTTGCCCATTCGCACAGTCAAGTTAAAGCCGGAATGTACAAGCTTTTGGTTTTTACATTCGCATGACCCTGACTAATAATTAAAATTAAATCATGGTGTTTAACATCTCCGAGCTGCACCGTGGCTTTTGGGGTACACTGTGAAGAAAGGTTCCGGATTAATTTTGACCACCTGTGGTTGCTTACCATGCTCATAAATCACGGCGACAAGTTTGTTTGTATTCCTCCCTCATCTGAATTCAGGCGCCGCCGTGGTGGGTATGGTTGATTGTCGCAGAGCAAGTTCATATTGCATATCGTTTAACACTTCAGTGTGAATGGGGCGCAAATTAGTACCTTCACGACAATGCAGTACAAGCTTTCGTTCGCGGCCCAGTCATTTATGAGAACCGTCTCTTCGGCAGCGTCAGAATGGGCATCCTCTGTGATAAAATGTTCGCCTTCGAAGGGTAAAACATTTTTTGTGCCTGTTTGATCTATTGAAGAGGCACACACATACACGAAATCACAACATGCTGATTTTAGGGCACCACACGTTCGGTAGCAACACTACGTGGCTGTGACGGTAAAGAGGAGACGATTATACTTTCCAAGCACAGTTCGTAGACGCCATCACTTCGAAAAAAAAAAATGCAATATGTCGTAGCTACGATCGCAGCAGTCGATATACAAGCAGCGCCCTTACGCAGAGAGATGTCTCATTAACTTTTTCTTCCGACCAGCGCTCACTTCGAAGGTGGGGACGATGGGAGGGGCACTCGCAGTGACGTCATGCTGTTTGAAAACAGGCAGAGTTCGGTTGCCCTAACATTCGTTCTTTATGTTACATGCTTGTGCATCACCAATACGCCAGTCGGCTTTCACCATTATCCACCGCCGATTCAATTAAGCTTTCCTCTACTGTCCCTGAAACTCATTGTGTCGGGTAGTGTCGCTATGTCCTCGCTGACCTCGGGAGTGACACTGCGACACGCTAGCAAGATAAGCACCATGGCCTCCACGATATCTCCACATTATGCGCAAGTATACTGTCGTCGCCGAAACATTTTCTCCTATAACACCTTGTTGTCAGACAGCCTGACCAGCCTTCGAACAGTAGTGAGCTTCCCTTTTAATTATCGTGAACATGTGAAGTTTTAATTCGATTCTTCACTGTTCGATATATTTCCGTCACTGGCTTAATCTCCATCGCACCTATCTAGTATGTTGTTTCTGTATCTCTAACTTTTGCCCCTTCTTATTTGTTAGCTTCCTAGCTCTGGCCTGCACTGTGGGTCGATGTACCTAAATACCTTAGCCACCCATCTATTCCTCGTCATGCTCCTCAGTCGTTATTCCAAGCAGACTGTGCTTTCGGTCTACAGAAAATCGAAGGACAGCCAGCCCATGTCATCTTGCACTGCCTCACATATTGTTTTCTCCTACACCCTTAAAGCTAGCCTTCTAGCGGACCTTTCATTAATCTCCGTGCACTTCGAATTTCAAATACAGCACCGAGCTTCCGTTTGTAAGTCCACGAGCCATACTTCCTTTCCACACGCGTCGTACTACCTCATATTCGTAGTGCTTCCATGGCGCTTTATGCTTCATTATGACTGCATCTCTCTTTATGACCGCATTTCTCTTACCTTTCGCTTTCAGTACTTTTGCTGCTTTCCCATGCGATGCTTCCCTATATCTTTTTTTTTTGTATTCGTAGTCTTCCACCATGAGGACTTGTTTCCGCTGTATTGTGACCACCTGATCACAAACATCAGTGAACCTCATAAGGCCTGATTGTTTCCCATTAAACCTAAATCATAGAACGTTGCCCCCCTTTCCATAAATATTTACAAAAAGCTGAATACCTTTTTGACTATCCGCAAGCAAGACAACGTATACCAAACCTTACAGATGTTGCTCCACCTCCACACTGTTGCAGCTCGACGTGGCGTTTGGACCAGGAATCCACCAAGCCGATCTACGAATACGTCCGGTAGCAGGAATGGAGGAAAAATGGTTTATTTTACATTAGTTACACTGGCTTCAGATACGGGAGCATATAAATCGTCTGAGTTCACATGAGGATACGTCAGCCCCTCACCACTACACGAAAGGTCTCCGCTTTTATTACCGTCGTCTTCCCTAGGCGACTAGACTAGGGAATCTGATGACTGCATCGCGGCAAATCGCAATCGTCGAATTGGACGCAATATCCCGCCCATGATATGGCGCCGTTCCGCCGAACTCCGCCTCCGACGGTGTTAGATATGCCCCGCACCCTCCCCCATATTTAGCAAGGGCGTAGCGCTCTGGGAATCCGTAGTCGCAGCCGTTCCCACGGGAGCATTCGACGTTGGTCCTTTTCATCATTAGTTCAGGTTTTCAGGTGCCGGAGGAGGAGTCTCTTTGTGGACCCGTCAACAGTCGGTGTCAGCGCTGCGTTGACTTTTGGATAGGCGCTGATGGATGGATGGGGTTACCTCGTGGCAAACGTCCAATTAATGCCATTGGCCGTGGGGGGACGTAGCACTGTCTTATTCATACGGTGGATTACATCATAACCTCCATGACTGTAGCTCCCTTTTCGTGCACGTCATGTGCATTTTAAACAGCAGAAGTAATAAGCGGCGACCCTGAGTTCAATCGCTCTAAAATGTAAGCTGTCTCATCGCTAGTCAGCCGTTTCCATACTATCTGTGCGTTATTATTCTCATACATCTGCTTCAGCAGCGCTATGTTGTCTTCCCCCAGTCATTCCCTCCCACGGATATTCGGCGAAAGTTATGTCTTTGCATTGTGGCATGCATCACGAAGTATAGTATTCATTGCCAAAGTATAATACCATATCGCGTGTACAGTGGCACCACTTAAGCTGATTTCACCGCCATGCTGGGTTGGATGACAGCTTTGCGTAGATAGGTGCGGCTGCAGTTTCTTGGTGGTGGTTGGACGGGTGCTCGCCGCCACCGGTACGGCCTCATCGCCTCTCCAGCCTGTGCCTCCTGTGGGGAGCCCGAGACCCTGGAGCACCTCCTACTGGCCTGCCCTTCCTACCTGCAGCAGCGTGACCGTATCCTGCAGGAGTTCCGACGACTGGGGCTTCCTACTACACGACAGGAAGACATCCTCTTCCCTGGTCGTAGCGAGCTACCAGCCCTCCTGAGTGTCGTCGAGTATCTCGACTCGTCGGAGCTCTCGGCGAGACTCTAGGATTTTCTGCAAAGACGGATAGCCTCACGGCTACCCAAATCACTCTAGGCTACTCGAACTGCCCCAATCATCTGGCTCTTGCTGGATCACCGCCCCCTGGCCTTTCACCAGATCACCAATCCTACCGGACCCACTGGGCCCTTCCTGCCGGACTGCTCAGCCGCTGCCATGGCGACCCTTTAACCCTCTACTCTCCTATCTCCTTTGCTCCCACTATCCCCCCCCACCCCCGTTGACGCTGAGCCGTGCTCCCGCAAGGGCTGCAGAAAACAGCGTCAACCTTTCCTTACCCCTTCAAGAACCACTTCTCTGCTTAGTAAGGCGTGACGCCTTGTACGTCGAAGACGATGCTGTGGGACTTGGTGAACGAGTTCACTCGACATGTTCGCAGTTTCTGCTGCCGGAAAGGCGGATGGAGTGCCCAGTGCTATGCGTGTCCGCGTGTTTGAATCTCGAATTTGCATGGGATATAAGTTGGGCATATATATAAACCTTGGCGAATGTGCCCTTTATTATAACATTTGCCCTGTATTTCGCCCCGGGCTGTGGTTTGGCAGCAGATTAGGAGCGTATGAGACGATCGTAACAGCCTGACCACAGTTCAGGAGGTGGAATTGACTGCGCGAACTTAGGAACAAATTTTGGCGCAAGAAAAATCTGACAAAAAAAATATGCGTGTTCACAGAGCTAAAACCTTTTGTAAGACCAGCGAGCTTGCGACGCCCGCCGCTGCAAGGACGAGCGCTGAAGTCGGCAAAAGGCGTCTATATATTTGTAGCACAGATGCAATCTTCAGTACTTGCTCAAATAGTAAGCGTAGGTCGTTTAACAAAAGATAGACAACCGTCTCAGCTGCCGACGTGAAAATAAATTTCAACGTGAAAGGGAGGGAGGGGTGTAGCATTTCTACGAACATAATTGTGTTTATCTGCGCCGCTCGAGTTGATGCGGGTAAGCGATGGAACGCGCTGTTGCGGCTGATTGGCCAGAGGCCATAACTGATAGCCGCGGATGGCGCGTGCTTGCATCTTTGTGGCGCGCTCTGATTCGTCACCTCAAACTCTATGGAGCAGTTTTAGTGCATAATTAACTGGGCGTGCCCTCCTGTGGAAGGTATTACGAATTAATACTGTGCTGCGAACTTCTGCCCAATGTCTGACACGCTGCGTTTCTCTGCGCGAGCATAAGCCTGACTTTTCGAACTCCTCGTGACATTTCATTTGGTGGTAGCAGATAGAATTGCGGTGTCCGCAGCTAACAACCGTCAGGTTTGTCATTGATGTGTTTTAAGCAGTTCTATTTTTTGTTTCATGTTTCTCAAGGTGAAGTTTTTTCCTTCGACTTTTCCACTGCTACTGATCATGTCGCTGTCTGGCACACCGCGTCGGCACCTGGTTCAGAACATGCATATGCAAGGCAGGAGCGTGGCAGAAAGTTGAGGAGAGAAACTCCATGGTGTAAAATTCTCGCAGCGCGAAGCGCTAAGGGGCGGAAAGAAAGTCAAACAGGAAAGAAGGATTGCAACAGGACAAACACCAGAGAAACCTGGCGGGACCCACACAATGTGTCGCACGTGCACAATGCCCTGCGGAGCTTACCGGGCGTAGCCACAATACGCTTTCGAAGGCTGCAATGATTCGCGAATTTGAATGAAAACATCTTCGACGGAAGTCCGTCCGTGACCACCCCGCGAAAGCACTGCAGATACTTTAGAGCTTACCTTTATGTACTAGCGCGCCACCGTCCAGAGGGGAGCTACATAGAATTTCAGGGAGGAGGGAGGGAGAGCGGGCGGAGAATGGGTAGAACCGACGCGGCGACGAAACAACAGCTTTGCCACGCTTCACTCGCACTTCCCATACACTGGGGGAGGGGGACGGAAGAGCGAAAATGCGACCCCCTGCGACGCTGCGCCGTGCTCCCTGATGGGCTGCGGAAACTATGCGTCTCTTTCTCCTTCATAATCAGCATACGTACTAAATTTAAGTTCAAGCTACGGTACGATACGTTCCTGCTATTTCTGAAAAAACAGACGTCATTCAAATTCGTCCAGCGGGCAACTGACGCATGGCGTGTGGAATCAAAGCTGCATTAAAGTGCCGTATCGCCTAGACGACACTATGGAAGCGGTCGCAAGCCAAATCGACAATTTATGTTCTCGTTGTCGTAGCTTTGCGCCCTGCAATGAAGCTTGCCTGTGGATGTCGCGCCGCCTAGCAGGGGCGGTGAGCACCCGCAAGTAGGACCATTGTTTGTGGTGCACTCAGGCCCGCCTGAATGGTGCATTTCCAATTGTCCAATGGATACACCGCGACCTTTTGGCAGCTCCTACATGTGAAGTGTGAATTAAAAAAAAAGAAAAGAAGAAAACAAGCGCAGATACTGCTGCGTTAACCGCGAAGGGAATGTCGGAAAACCGGAGGAATCCACTCGGCCGCTGCAGTGCATCGTCGCGGTTCGTGTCGTTCTTTCGAATTTCTGTTAAACGAAAAACACACAATAAAGCGACAACTGCATAAAAGACGCGTGAACTGATTCCGGCTGTTGTAAAATCGTTAGATAGTTGTTTAGTTCTCTCGCTCCGAAACAAACGCGCAGTAGTCGTTACGTGTCCAATCTAGCTTCGTAAGCGCTCCGTGCTGGAGCTTTGTACGCACTGTGCTTTTTGCTGCGCAATAATAAGCCAACGCGCAGTTTCTTTCTGTGCCAATATCAAGACGCGACTGCTGGAACCGGGCTTATTCACACCGCAGCACACGCCAAGTATTCGCAAATTAGCATTTCTCCCACGCATGCTAGCGCACATTTGTTCAGTCTCAGCTGATTGTTCTCTATTATGCTTTAGCGGTGATGACCTGTCACATTCGAGCCCGAAATACCAGAATACGGTCGAGGCGCTTTGCCAATTTTGAAAAAAAGCACTGTGAGGTGCAATGCACGCTCCAGATAATGACGCTACAAATGACAGTTAAAAACGTCCATGACCGTATTCGCTCACCTAAGTGGCACAAAATAACGATTTGTTAACTTACTTTGAGTTCGACGTCGCAAGAATGCTTGCTTTGTTGTGACAAACACTTCGCGACCTGCGGTGTTTGCTCAGTGGCTATGGTAAGGGGCTGCTAATCACGAGGTTGCGGGATCAGATCCCGGCCACGGCGGCCGCGTTTCGATGAGGGCGAAATGCGAAAACACCGCTGTACTTAGATTTAGGTCCACGTTGAAGCACCCCAGGTGGTCCAAATTATTCAGGAGTCCCACACTACGGCGTGTCTCTTAATCAGATTGTGGTTCTGGCACCTAAAAGCCCCGTAATTAAATTTAAGCACATCGCTGCGATGGCCGTGCTGTTTACTGCTTTGAAACGATATACAGGATTGTAGTCGTAAATTTAACGTCCTTTCTCAAGCGTCGGTGGTACAAACTGGGCCTCGATTTCTTCGATTGCCTTAAAACCGCTATTTAGAACGGCCGACACGTTTCAAGCGAGCGCCGCAAAAGCGTGCATCTGTAGCAGTGGCCGCCTCGATGTTTTGCAGAACTGACAAGGTGACGCTGGCGGCTGAGCCGTTAGCGCCGCCGTGAAAGCCTACGTAACACGCTGGCTTTCCCAACTACGTGATCGCTGTGTTTGGCCACGCGAATGGCCCTACGTAGGCGGTGTTTGCTCACATAATAGATATGGAATGCATGAGAACGGTACGGGTGGCTCACGAGTGATGGATAACCAGCTTACGAGCGCCGCTTGTCTTTCAAGGTGGCTTAGGAGCACGGAGTTGGCCGTACAAGGTCACTTTTAGGCTTCATTTCCCGCGCGAAGCGATCACACAGTGTTTCTGTCTCTCTCGTTCTCTTTTCAGTTCACGTGGGTAATCCACAAAGACTGTTGCGCTTCGTCAAGTGGGGATTAATGCTACAAAAATAGTTTACGGTCACACATACAACATGCCTGGTTATGTGCATGTCATGCTTGCGCAGCCGAGACTTTTCGCTTGAAAGTCTACACATGGGTTCCCCAACGCACACGTATGGCCTGACACCACGTAACTACTTCACGGAATGCGGTAAGGTATCTCAAAGTTGTTTCACACCGCGTGAAGGCAACACATTCAAGTAGCACTGCACCTGCGCGCAGAAGTTCGTTTGCAGCTTCGGGGTGCAAGGTCGGACGAATAATAAGTGTTTCGTTTTACGAAACGTCCTCTACCGTGCAGACTTCAGCAAAACCGATTCGATATCCTCTTCGTCTCTATTTCTTTCCCGCGCGGTTGCCTTTTTACTTTTTCTTTTTGTGTGTGTGTGTGGGAGGGGGGGGGGGGAGGGGAGGGGCATATGGGTGGTGGCCCAGGTGAAATGTGGCGCCTCAAATTCTTCTCGTAGTTCAGGTGTGAGGAATGCCTGCGGAATTTGGCACGCCTGAGACAAACGCGTTGTTCGGGAATTTCACTGAAATATCCACGGTCTACGTGCCCCGGTAACGAGCATGGACAACTTGCAATTTGCAACGACCCCTGGCGCCACAATCGGGAACCGCACGCCTCCCCGCACGGCACGTGGTTGGCAAGGTGTTCATTGACGAAGGCTCCCCGCTATTCAGTTCGACATTCCACAGCGGCGCACAACGAGCAAGCTCCATTTGCGGTCCCCCCTAGAAAGGGAGGCAGCGCGAAGGGAAATACTTTCCGAGAATTAGTTGCATAATTTTCTGTCATGTTAGTCCCCCTACACCGCAGACGGGACCGTGGACACTTATGCATGGTTGCTGTTCGATAGCCTTTATGACCATTGAATCCTTGCATAGTAAGTGGGAGGATGTGCTAAGCTCGAGCCCATCCCCCGGCCGCCTGCTCCTTGGGGTGTCCTGCCATGACGCGTTGCGGCAGCTGACCCTTCGCACAACATACTTTCTTCCCTTCCTTAGTTCTCTTATTTGTCCCTCTCTCCCCCTCCCCCTTTATTCTGAGCCATGCTCCCTCACGGGTGGCAGAAAGTAGCATCATTTTCTCCTTCCTCCGAATCACTACGTATATAAAGGCGAAGCTGTTTCGAAATGGGAACAATCCTTCATTTTATTTATCTGTGGTCGAAAGGTGTCGTGGCTAAGAAATAGAGGTCTAGCGCCTGTGCGGCAACATTTTTTTTGCAAGTGACCGATTGATATGCGGATTTGTTCTTTTTTTTATGGTCATCGAGCATACTTTAAAAACACTGAAATGACGTAAGCTGGAGGTTTCACTTGCCAAAAAGGCAAGACACGAGTGTTCCCTAGTTGAACTGAATGTCACTTGAATTGCCTTTATTTCCATAAACGTACAATCGTTTGTATCATGTATGAACAAGGTTAAGTTAATGGTTTTCCCCCCACATTTTTCGTCCTGCAGCACTTGATAATTTATTTTTGTTTTTGTTTCATCGCCCTCCGACAGCACGGACTGGAGGAAAGTAATAATAAGATCTACAGAAAACGAACGCAGCTCCTAAACCTTTTTTTTTAATTATTGAGAAATACCGTAAGAGCGTACGTATAATACGAGTTTTTTTTTTTCTTCTCCGGGTTATAGGATGGTAAATTTGCGCCTCGTAATATACGCGGAAGCAAACAATCACTAGCTCGAATCTGCATTTTCGATTTCCCTATCATGGCTGATACGCTATCACGCCACCTCGCGGACTTGGCTCGACGGCACGGAAAACGGGTTTCAGTGGGAAACGCATCTCCGACGAGTACGAAGAGTCGGAGTGGAATCGCCATTGAATAATAAATATTTTCGCCCAGAGCTTTTCTTGTCCGTCTTTCGGATACCTTGTGGTTGGCTTTCTTTTTGTATATACCTCGCCCGAGTTGCACTGCAATCAAAACGTTTCTTTCGCAAAATCTTTGCGATCCCCCATTATTCCCTCGCATTAATATACGAAGCTATGAATTGCCCAAAAGTGGCAGAATGAAAGAAGAAGGGAAGACAATCTGGGTGTGGGTTGGAAAGGGGGAGGGGGGGAGTTGTCTGGATGGCGTGAACGAGCATACAGGTCTGTTCTCGAGAACATGCACGTGAGTTGCTTTCGGGGTTTCCACGAGTTTCACTCCGCCGCAGCTGCTGTAGAGACACGAGAACCCCTGTGATTGGGGCCTGGAGGACGACGATGATGAGATGACACGTGCATTTTTTTGTTTTCCTTCGTTGTCACGACCATGTGCACTACCCTGCATACCATGATGCAGGGATGTGCGAATTAAATGCTTAGGGAATAGAAGCAGGGTTTAAGGAGAGGCGCCAGTATAATAACAAAACATATTTATTATTATTATTATTATTATTATTATTATTATTATTATTATTATTATTATTATTATTATTATTATTATTATTATTATTATTATTATTATTATTATTATTATTATTATTATTATTATTATTATTTGGCGTCTATACGTACGCGCTAAGTATTACGACATCCGATTTTTCGAGCGTGTCGCATTGACGTCACTGATTTTACGATTATTCACCTGCGTCTGGTTCAAACAAAGATGGACAAAAGAAGCAGAAATACAGTCACTGATCGATTTTTCGAACCAGTGAATAGTGCGGACCAGCAGTGTTACTAATTTTGGAGAACCAGAGTATAACGACAACCGAAATCTCGGCCGCCATTACATGTACTACGTTTGTCTGCGGCGCAGGTCATCCTTTCTGCGACTATGGCAGAGTGTGTTCACGCAACGTCCCCACAGAGTATAGTCGGCGATTCTTCGCGTGTTGCACATCAGCGTGTTGCACATCAGCGTGTTGCACATCAGCGTGTTGCACATCAACGTGTTGGCTAACCAAACGAGTGTCTGTGCATCTCGCCTAATTTTAATTTTCGGCTTCTACTGCAGTACTTTTGACACTCTAATGTTGGCTTTTTTGTTTAACGAACCGGGCCGTAGGACATGACACAAGGAATGAAGTGAGACAGACGAGCGCTCGTCTGTCTCACTGTTTTTCTTGTGTCATCACCTGCCACGCAGTTTGTGAAGAAAAAAGATGAACCCGTACCAACTCGCCAAGCTGTCAACGCTTTTTGACGGTGGCTTGTTCGGAGACATTGTTCGTGCTCTTTCCACACTTTTGTTGCGAAGTATGCTCGACGACTCGGATGCAAAAGCGTATGCGGCACGCTTTTCACGCTGGCACGGCGGGCAGCAAAGGGGGTCGACGCTTAGCAGCGTGCTTCGTTGGGCAAGTTGGATCCTGTTTAGAGAAACGTGGGAGTACAGAGCACATGACAGGACGGACATGACAGGCGCGACGCTGCTTGAATGACTGAGATGCGCCAAGAAAGGTACGCCTTTGTGACGCGTCGCATTTGGACGGGGCGTATATATATATATATATATATATATATATATATATATATATATATATATATATATATATATATATATATATATATATATATATATATATATATATATATATATATATATATACACCGACCACCAAAGATAAAGCAGCCAGTTCATACTGATATCCCGCTGCCGTCATGTGAATGAATTAATGTGAATTACTCTATCGGGAACGTGTCTCGTGCATAGATGGCGCCACTGTCGCACCAGCCTCTCGCTCGGCGCTCAGTGAGGCAGTGAGTTCGTTGATCCGAGCGTGCGAGGTCGCGTTTGAGAGAGAGAGAGAGCTCAGCCATAGTAAGGATAATCCATCAAACTCAAGCTTGTGCTAAGCAGGAGTTACACAAGGTACACAAGAAGCCAACAAACAAAGACACCATGGACAACACAGGGGAAATTGTACTTACCAATTGAAATAAAGAAATTATAAATTCACGGAATTGAAAGTGGATGAGAAAGTAAATTTTTTTTCTTATGATAAGATTAATAAATATCGGGCCCCTCAGTTAAGAGGAAGCTTTATATCTGGTGCTCCTATCTAAATACATGTAAAAGGAGAATTCGTTTTTCTCGGCAACCACTGTACCCAATTTGTCAAGGTTTGTTGTATTTAAAAGGGAAACACAGAATCTAGTGACTTGGTTTCGAATTTTCGATTTAAGTGCTCAATTTTTTATAAAAAACTGGCGAGAATAAAAATTTTTCGAAAAACGAGACTATCTAGTTTACAACTCTGTAACTCAACAGCGAAAAACGATAATATAATTCTTTGAATTGCATCTAATAGTAGAGCTAAAGCGAATAAAATTGATATGTCACACATGAACATAAAAAAAAAGTTTGTAATATGAAAATACAGCTTTTGCAGAACCCTTGTAACCAAGGCAACAAACTTACGTAAGGTGTAAAATTACATAAAAAGTTTGTCCGCTTTTAATGATCTAATGGATGCCGCTTACAGAACCGCGATATCTGTTCTTGATGCAGAGCTATAAATTTGTAAACATCGTTCTTCTATTTATTTCAATCGGTCGAATATTTGAAAATTATTTAAACAAAATTCAAGCCCTAAATCGAAATTACGCTTCCAACAGTCACTAGAATTTAATTTTATCTCTCAAATGCAACAAATGTCATTAAAATCGGTCGAGGGGTTATCTCAGAAAAACGTTTTTGCGTTTTACAAGTATTTGAATAGGCCGCGTCGGAGTTGGGCCCGAGCTAAAGCTTCGTCTTAACCCCCTTTCTTCTCGTTCATAAGGTACACAAGTGTGTTGTCTTTCCGTAGCTTTCTTTTTTCTTCAGGAATGTTATTCTAGCTCGACATTATTCTAGCTGCTCGGACCCGCAAAGCCCGTGCCATACAGCCGAGTAGGGGATTGAACGCTGTCTATGTTCCAAATGACTCCCACGCATTTAAAGCCAAGCGCATTGAGCGTCTCTGCACCTGACGTTTCAGCGAACACTGTAACAAAAAATGCGGCCAACTGCCGGTGCTGTGGAATTCACCCAGCTACGCTTCCGCATATGCTACGGGAGTGCCCAGCACAGTACGCACAGACTAACACCACGACTCTCTCGTCGAGGTTGCATGAGGCTCTGCGGAGCTCCGCCCTCGACGACCAAACCTGGGCGACCCAGCACGCCCGCGAGGCGGCGGCGAGGCAAGCCCTCGACGTCCCTTCGTGGGAGGCGTAGGCCCGGCCATCATAAAGTGCTGGTTCTACAATAAAAGTTTATTCCTCCCTCCTCTGCGGTAGATAGCATAATTCTAGTCCATGAGCTAGACTACTCGAAGAGGGCTGCCATGACTTGCACACAAAATTGAGGTACATAAACGACTAATTGACAGAAATCCGCTAATTAAATTTTAAGCCAATTTCCTTGTGGCACGTATTGCAAGTTATAAGTTAAACGCGCATACGCGTTGACAAGGTGACAGCACGACTACGGCGAGCGGGAATGCACCTCCAGGGTCTGTCTGATGTCTCAGTAGAGGCGTTTACTAATTTGCGGAGAGCGCTGTTTGGCGTAGCAGTCGGGATGAGTAATGCATTCCACTGCAGCTGGGCCACGATCGCACTGCATAATGACACCATCCAGCACGGCGACATTATCACATAAGTTACGCCACCTGTTGCGCACACCTGCCGCGGCCGAATGTTTGTTGCAAGGCTGTTCATTGAAAAATGCTCGCGCGTTCATTGTTCAATGTTCATTCAAAAATGCTCGAGAGGGGCTGAGTGTGCCCCACCTGCACCACACGCAGAGAGGGAGAGAGAGAGAGAGAGAGAAAACAGGTATATTCTCAAAAAGCGGACGAGTGCTGCAGCTTTCTTACTATTGATCGCCACTCGCACCAAGGAAAATGGGAACGGAATGGAATTACAGGTGAGAGAGATACACGTGCGAGAAAATGGATGCAATGCCGGTACGCAGGCACGTCGGTCTTACGACAAAGATGCAGGTGGGCCACAAACACGGTCACGGAGGTCAATGTTCCACGAAATTTCGAAAGCTCTGCTGCAAAACGTTGTCTGTGGATGCCCGTCATGCGTGATATTACGCTTCCAAGCGTGCGGGGCCGTGACGAATCAGGTGCTCCAAGCTGGCATGGCGGATGCATTGGGAGACTGCATTTCTCTTTGTAAAAAAATGCCCCTCCTTCCCCAGCCCCACCCCACTCCCGGAGAGGCTTCCCGAAAAAATCCCGTCGTCATAGTCCCCCTGGAAACAAAGCTGACTATAGCCTTTCATCGCGCCGAACGACGCGCGCGCGGAATAACTGGAAGGGTGCGCCTGGTTTGGCCAACGGCGAAACTGTTGAATGAAGGCTTCGCGCTACTCGACTGTTGTGTTTGCGCCGCGCTCCTACATGAGCTGCAGAATAAGCGTCCTTTCCCTCACCCAAACCCCCAAAAAGAAGCCTGCTGTCAAAAGTGTTTTGGTTGGAAAATTAATATTTCGCGCATGAGTGACAAAATTTTAGGCCATTGGGCTCTGGCGTTGTCGCAGGCATGTGTTTCGCCACATATATATTTTCCCTTCCTTCTTTCTATTTTTTTTGCACGTCGTCCTTCACTGCCTCGCTAAAACCACGAATTATTGTGCACACTATAAAGAAGTGTCATATGGTATATGTAACGGTGACCAAGCACTCGGCTCATGATTGCAGCAACCGCAGAACCCTTGCAGCCACGTGAAATGCTGCACTCAGTAAAGCTTGTTGGAAAGTTGATAAGTTATAGAGGACATGTGGTAATTGCTTTTGCAGCTCTCTGCGGGCCGTATCACCAGGCCTTGTACGTTTGAGCAAGATGCACAATCCCCCCCCTTTTTTTTTGACACCAGCCTTGGAATTGTGAGCTCTAAGGCATGCTTAATCACAGTATTTCTCAAACTACGGGCCATGAACGCCTTTTAGGGGGCCATGGATTTTGCTCGCCAGAACAGCGCTAAATTTCCAGTCTAATTGTCCTTACTCTTCGGCTTGGTGAAAAAACGACCGCGGATAGCATTTGCAATGGATGGATGTTATGAGCGTCCCCTTTGGGTACGGGGCGGTGGGTTCCGCCAACAAGCTCTTGCTATTATACAGCGTAATGTCCTGCCTAGGTTAAAAAAAACCGCATGATGAATTTCCATAACCAAATTTTCTGACCCCCTATTGCGAACTTTGTTTTCGTACTTCTCCACGTTTGTCGTTTCCCTACTTTTCTTGCACCAATCTTCCAATCGCCTCTTACTGATCTCTATCCGCCTCTTTCATTTTCCTGTGCTGCCCTCTATTGCACGCCGCTGAAAACGTTTTGGAAGGGTCCCGGGGCTTTCGCCGGTTGATTTGTGCACCTGCGCCCATGTTTAGTGCGTGTCGGTTGTGCGTTTTGTGGATCGCGAATCATTATTATTGACTTCTTCGGGACAGCATGTCGTTCCTGAAGCCATGTAGCACTCAATGACTACTGCGTGAGCAGGCCTGAGTGCGCTGTTCTGCAAACAGTGTGGCCGATAACTGAGTTCCGTTTGGCGGCATGGCTGCCTTGGAATTTTCCACTGATTTCTGCACTTGGACATCACTTTTTCTATTCTTTCTACACATTATTTAGACGTTTCGCATATTCAAAATGTGTTCGAGCGCAGCATTCTGCGTCGGATTTATTTTATTTATTTATTTTATTTATTTATACATATTGCAGCCCCTTTATGGGGCAATTGCAGGAGTGGGTTAGACAAAAAGAAGTCATACAAAAAAAAAAAACAAGTAAACAATAAAATATTAAAAATTCACAAGAAATAAAGCGGTGGACTCGTTTACATCGACATCTACAGCCGCAGGTCGTTGTGATCGTCAAATATTGTGGAAAAGGTCCATCGATGACATGAAATAGTGTCAAAATGTAGCAAAAGACGCAAATCTGCGCATATGTACGATGTTGTTACATCCCGGCCGCGGCGGCCGCATTTCGATGGGGGAGAAATGCGAAAACACCCGTGTACTTAGATTTAGGTGCACGTTAAAAAACCCCGGGTGGTCGAAATTTCCGGAGTCCTCCACTACGGCGTGCCTCATAATCAGCAAGTGGTTTTGGCACGCAAAACCCCGTAATTCTGTTGAACGCTGTTACACCCTGAGACGAGCCAATATGAGCGGCCGAACCACTTAAACAATGGCAACTGTGATCCGGAAACATATATTATGGGCTGTTAATTAACTCTTTCTCGCTTTTCTTTAACTACATCATACTTACAGTTTTAACGTGCTATAAAACATTATTAGAGAAAACTGTGCTCGCATAAGTGCTCATTTGTAGGCCATGTTGTTCTCTAACGAAAACGCGCGGATGTCCTTGCTTACACGGCGTTGATGAGCGAGGCGCTTGTTTATGCTGCTGTGTACCGAATACACCGTCTCTTGTTTGCCGCTCGACGCATAGGCAAACAGTGCATCTCTGGAATTGCGAAATGTGTCGGCGAAGCAACACGTATAGGCCGACCCATATACGTAGCGAATGCTGCCGACAGCCTACCGGTACGGTGACATACAGATGTTGGCATAGCGCTGTGTCGCCGCTTACCGCTTATTGTGTACGCGCCGTGCGAAGTGAAGTGTAGCTGATTTCAAATCGCTAAGGCCAGAATGTAACTATAAAAGCAGTTTCGTTCGACCTAACTGCTTACATTTCAGTTCAGGTCCACCAGTAGCGAGTCCACGAACTCGACGGCGCCAGGTTAACCTTCGTTGAACAGGATCGACATGGGCTCAAACTTTGTGGGCACGGCTTGAGATGGTTAAAGCTTCTGCATTTCAACTTAATTGACGTGCTCGACTCATTTTGAGCACGATTAATTATATGTACAAGCAAAGATGCTGTCGCTATTGTGTTGTCGGTTCGACGGCCGATCGCGCGGGATTCAGTCGAACGATGCTCGGCACGCTGATTTTGCCGGTGCCTTCGACAAGAAAGCCTGTCGCAGTACAACTCGCGCTCGTCGGTTGCGTTGTTGTCGACCTGGTATGATAGAAAGGTTTCAGTGACGCACAATAGTCGGTGAATCGTTGGAGTGAGCGTCTAGTCGGTCTCGTATCAACCCAGTGGTACCGGTCCTTACGAGTACCTGCAGTCAGGAACGCGCTGCCACCACCAGCAAGTGTGGACCGACGCTGCAAAAAAAAAAAAAGATACTCCGTTAGCAACGTGATGTACTTAAGTGTCGCCCAAATGTAACGCACGGTTTTTCGTTAAATTAGCGAGCCATTCATGAAAGGCGGCAACTACCTGGCTCACGGCGCAGTCCGGACAACTCGGACGATGCCCTGGCCGCTTTCTCTTTTAAAGTGGAGTCGCACGTTTTCGTCACCGCACCGACGTCGAGCTACCGGTACAGTTTCAACGCGGTACACTGCACGAGTGTTTGCAGCAGCGCACGTCCGAGCGCTTTTTTTTTTTCGGGGGACTTCCCGGCGCGCGGCAACGCCTGCAACCCTTCCAAAACGTTTCGCGACTAATCCGCTAGGGCAGGGCGCATGCACCGTCGCGCCACCAAAGAGGCGGATTGTGGACATGCTTACTTTCCCCCTGCTCTCCCTGAACCCAAGGGCTTCAAGGAGTCCACTGGGGCCTAAATCGACCACTAAGCAGATAACTTCACGTTCTAATAAAACATGTCCCATCGTTTCCCTAGCTTTACCGCAGCATACACATGCTTCTTCTTCCTTATTATATCTCACTTTATAGGTGCGTGTTCTAAGGCATCCTGATCTCGCTTCGAAAAGTAATGAGCTTACTTTTGAGTTATCATAAACTGCTTCTTTCCTGATTTCGTTTTTTCTTCTTAAGTAGTTACTCATGGCAGATTTATTTTCCATTGTGGCCACCCATGAGATAATTTCAGCCTCTCTGACTTTCCGCTTGACGTTATTTGTTGCTGTGTTGCTTACCCTAACCCGCCGTGGTTGCTCAGTGGCTATGGCGTTGGGCTGCTGAGCACGAGGTCGCGGGATCGAATCCCGGCCACGGCGGCCGCATTTCGATGGGGGCGAAATGCGAAAACGCCCGTGTACTTACATTTAGGTGCACGTTAAGAACCCCAGGTGATCGAAATTTCCGGAGTCCTCCACTACGGCGTGCCTCGTAATCAGAAAGTGGTTTTGGCACGTAAAGCCCCATAATTTAATTTAATTTTGCTCACCGTACAGGCGGCATACTTGCTGGTAAGCTTCCTGGTTCTTTTCCTCCACTGTGAATCAATGTTTTTCCTGTACAAATACCTCAGCACTCTCCCAGCCCATTTATTTTCTTCCATATTCCTCAGTCGTTCTTCATACTTAATTTTACTGCGAGCTTCCCTGACTTCAAAACTAATCTAACCCATATCACCCTGCCCAGCTTAATTTGTAGTCTTCTCGTGAGCGCCCAATGCGAGGCGACTCACTGACCTTTGGTTGCCATCGAGTCCTGATTGTACCCCTGAGTTCAAGCAAACAACAACATTTCCAAACGTAAGTCCTGGAACCACTACACCTTTCCAGATACCCCGGAGCACCACGTACCTATTGTATCCCCATGGCGATCTTTTCTTCATTATGGCTGCAAGTTCTCTACCCTTTTACTGTTATTGTTTTTTTCCTGTGTTTCCATAGATCCATTGCCTTCGCTTATCGATATGCCAAGGTATCTTATTCTTTCACCCGAGTTGTTTCCTGGCCCTGCATTGCCACTGTCTGTTCCCCGTTTTCATTGAGTACCATAACACCTGATTTTCTAACGACAACTTTCAAACCTAAATTCTCGCCTTCCTGTGCACAGATATTAGTCAGACATTAGCCGAGTTCCAGACATTAGCCAGATATTAGCCGAGTTCGAATTCAAATTACTCGTCCGTATGCAGCCTTCATTTTTTTGGAAAGTAAATTTCGCCAGGGCATGAAGAGGTGCGTGCTCAAGCAAGGTGCAGCGCCCAGTATTTATTCTCACTATTCGTCGTACATGAAGATGGAGCAGCCTAAGGTGAGTATGAAAAGACAGCACGATTCCTCTAGGGGCTCGCTGGCTAGCCCGCCTTCCCCTGCACAGGATGTGTATCCATGCCCTACATTGTCGGGAGGCACACTCGAAGTTTTCGTGGACGTGTCGGCTCAAACATCCGAGCCCAGATTGCCGAGTCGCCAGGTCGCATCAGAAAATGCATCTGCAATCCACAGCGACGACGCGCCTGAAAGCTGCTCCTTTGGCATCAACGAGCGGGGAAATGCGTGAACTTCATTTTTCTAACAGATGTGCACTCAGTAGACGGGGCTGGCGCCTGTGCCTTGAGATCAGTTGGCGCTCAAGCTGATCTGAGGAAGCTCCGCATGAGCCTTCCTAGAACGAAGGAAGCGGCGCGAATATATATATATATATATATATATATATATATATATATATATATATATATATATATATATATATATATATATATATATATATATATATATATATATATATATATATATATATATATATATATATATATATGTATATATAACGGACCTGGAAGGCACGGTATGAGGGGCTGCGCGCAATCGTGTATGCTTACAAACAGGAGCTACAACGCCTAAAAGAAGAGTGCAATGTCAACCAGTTTCCCCAAATTGCCTTTAACTCAAACCGGGACAGTACGAAAGGCAGAATTATTATGGATATGATGCTGAACTACCATTAAAAAAAAAAGGAGAGTGATGCAAGACCCCTATAAGGCAGTGCATAACATTGCTCAATCTTTCCACGAGGTCATATCAATGCATCAGCCGAGGGCTCCTCTCACTTCTATGCAGAACGACGCTTGAAAACTACCTTGAAAGTACTGCAGGTTAAGTCGGTTTCAGTGATCTTGGAAAAAAAAAAGGCTGAACACCGAGATGGAGTGCTTCGAGACGGAACCAGCCGAAATGTGAAGCCTCCTCGCAGATGAAATACGGATCGCGCAGAGGCTAGAGTAGAACAAGTAAAGAGATGTTTTCCTGGGAGATGTTGACAAGGGAGCTCTGAACAACGTTTTGTCGGCGTCTGAAATAAAGGAACTGGCGAACTCGCTCTTGCGTTGTTTGCTCTATGGCTTGCACGCGATGGTTAGGATCTCGGTAGGATACTTCTTCGCGAGGGCCTGCACTGGTGAGCTACATGCGAAAACCACTAAGCACGTCGTCAGAAAGACCGAAGAACTGGGATTTGAAATCGTTGAGGTTGCGACTGACAACCATAAAGTAAACGTAGCAGCAATGGAAATATTATCGCGTGGGCAACTGCAAACCCGAATATCTCATCCCGCCGATCCAAGCCGGAGTTGGTTCCCGGCATTCGATCAGAGCCACATCATAAAAAAAAAAACATCCGATTACAGTTTCTGGCAACAGAATTCGGAAAAAAAAGAAGAAATTTCGCCAACCTACATAAAAGACATGTAGAGGAGGCAATACAGACCCATTCTGAAGCCGGCCCGTTTTCTCACGAGAAAACACCCCTTTCCGGCAAATATAGAAAAAAAAAAACGGGAGTGAAGCCTGCCGTCCAGTTGTATTCCCCTGCTGTGGCAGCGGCTTTGTCCTTCATGAAGAACCATGCAGGGCATATATGCGATGCAAAGTTTGCCAGCGTTGGACCAAGTGTTAAGTTCTTGAAGAACATATGCAAGTGGTTCGTTCTTATGGATCTCAGCAATTGCCAGCAACATATTCATCAACACCACTCCTACTCCAAGCAGTTCTCTGATCCGGGGGCTCGAGATTTCACTTGCTGGAGTGTGTTTTCTTAGAATATGTTGAAAACTTGAAATCGGCAAGTGAACCGCAGAATTTCCGGGCAAAAGAAACGCACTACATCCCGATATTCACCACTGTGTCTCAAGCTCAACGCGTTAGGTTTTTATTGAAGCGAGGATTCAAGTTCGTACTGACCCATAAATTTTCGAGCGACCCCATACAGTCGCTCTTTGTGACCCTTCGGCGCAGTGCTGGGTGCAATGACATGCTGGATGTCGGAAGCACTGTCTCTGTACTTGAGAGGATGCTTAAGACGGGAATTGTTCCAGCTTCGGACACCAGTAACGTACAAACTTCAAGCTTATTCTTTTCCGCACGCAACATTATTAGGAGCGGCGACAGACAGAACGTCAACAAGAAACGCTCCCATAGCAGTGAAATTAGCGTAAGAGGCACTATTGAACTGTACAGTTCACGTAGATATATATCCCGCGTTGTGAGCGAAAAGATTAAGCGCGAGCGCTACGTGTCGCTGGTCGCTAATGCGAGCAGTACTAGTGCCATGGACGGTTTGACCTCCAACACCAGCTTAGAGTAGCAAACCGGATCTACCTATCTGGTTAATCTCCCTGCCTTTCACGTTCCTTTTCTCTCTCTCTCTCTCTTGATCTCCAGAAGGGCCCGATACAGTCTTTGACTATGGGACCTCCTTCTGTATATTATTCTTTTTTATAACCTGTAATCTATAATGAATAAATCACATTCAATATCAATTGAAAAAAATAAACAAGGACAGAGGAGGTTTGTGCTACGCCACTCCAGAGCCAGCACGTGTTCTCCATGCCCTGAAGAGGTTTGTGGGCACGATGCTTTCAGACCGCCTGTCCTTGCAGAAACCCTTGGAGACACGGTTAACGAAGAGTGCTGAAGGGATTGCTGCCTTGCCAGTACTGCTTTGTGACCGTTGTGGCCAAAGCCACAGGCGCAGGCGAATAGGACTTGTTTGTAAAAAGTTCATGAAGCCGCTCTTCCCAAACTATGCGTTGATTTCACTGACAAGAAAGCAGTGACCAGGTTTTATTAAAAGCAGCCACTGTCAGGCAAGCTTTTAAAGCTTTTATGTCTAAACGATAACGTACTTGTCGATTGTACGGCACATACGACACCAAACTGGCCCGCGTGCATGATTGCAGGGTAACCGAGCAATATCAATCCTGTTCATTTAAGTTTGTTTACTTTTAGTGACTCAAAGATGTTTCACATATGTCTCTTGTCCCTATATTATTAAATTGTCATGTTTTGCTTTCTCACTTTTACTGTATGTGCTCCCTACGGGAAGAGAGAGAGAGAAGACAGAAAGGGCCGGGAGGTTAACCAGACGCACGTCCGGACCCTGCACTATGGGAAGGGGTATGGGGAAGAAGAGAAAGAGATGGGATAGAGAGAGCACAGTTTCGCGCACATGTGAAGGTTCGCACCGAGTGTGTACACGGTTGCCAAGACTTGTCGACTTGAGGTATTTAAACAGTGATTTCGTCGCTTTCTGTGCCATCGACGCGTTTACGGCCATGATCCAAGGATCTTCATTACCGAAAATAGTCTAGAGGCCAGCTGGTTCCATGCTGTCCGGAGGCCTTCTTACGGGGAGCATGTACTAGCTCCCTATGGGGAGCACATACAGTAAAGCTAGAACGGGCAATCGCCTAGTGTCGCAACGCGCTCAATCGGAGCAACAGAGCGACAATGGCGCACCAATGGGAATGGGCGCGACGGAACAGGCAGAGAAAACAAATAAATAGAGGAGGTGCTGATACGAGACATGCGTACGTCACCTGCATGTTCGTGGAGCCATTTCGTCTCACAGCCTTCAGCGGAGCCCTCATATACTTATCGGGAAAAGGCAAGAATTTTTTTTTACTCATTTATACTGCAATAAGCTTTGATAGCTTTCCCCTATATATCTCAGGTATGTAATCATAAGTATAATCTAAGCTGCCGCGCTACCCGTTTAAGACGCTTGAGTAGGCTCGTTTCTGCGCACTCCAATAGTGTCTCCGTCGCACACCCAGCAATCCGCACAATCAACATGTTTTATACGAATTATGTTTTATTGCAATATAAAGTACACAGAGTGCTCAAAGCTACTCTATGTGTTACAAAGAACACCTAATAGAAGCGCAAGCTTCGCACGACAAATCATCATGATGCAGTAACTAGAACGCATTCCGCGGAAGTCATGCCGAAACACTAAGGGCCAGACAATGAAACCTTCCTTACCTCAGTAAGGAAGCCTTCATTGCAGTGAGGCTACCTTATGTCACTCTGAAAGGTTCCTTACTGAGGCGCCCTCGGTGAAGGCTTCCTTGGTGCTTCCTTGGTACTTCCTCAGCATAAGAAGCCAAACAATGAAATCTTCCTTACCTCACTAAGGAAGCCTTCATTGGGGTGAGGCCACCTTATGTCACTCTGAAAGCTTCCTTACTGAGGGGCCCTCGGTGAAGGCTTCCTTGGTGCTTCCTCAGCATAAGGTAGCTCCAAAGCTAGCTTCATGCGTCCTTACGCCGCTCCTGGCCCTGAACGAGCGCTTCACCTCACTGCTTAACCACGTGGCATTCGCTTGCGCATGCGCACTGTCGCCCACCTGCGGAGAAGCGCGAGCACGGTACGTCTTGCCAGGCATGTTCGTTTCAGTCACGCGTGCGGCATGCAAGCATTGCTAGGCGTTGCTAGGCATTGCAAGACGCCGGCGTGCCAGCGTTGCTGGAGCACATCAAGTTTTGCACTGTAATGCGCAACTTTTTTTTTACTTTAGTAAACGAAACTAGAAGAAAGCGTCCACGCTTCTCTATATTAGCTATTCAATTTAAAGATTGTGCGACGATACAACATTTTTTAATAGAATAATGGTGTTCGCGGAAAGGTTTGAAGAGATAATCTCGAACCCAGGCACGCGGCAACCGCTCCTTAGGTGAGGACGGGTGAAGGGAGCTTTCAGAGTACGCTTGCTTCCTCCATCGGTCCTACGCTGTAAGGAGGCCTCACGTAAGGTTAGGAAGCGCTCGAAGGAAAGGAACTAGGGGTGTGCGAATATTCGGAATTTCGAATACGAATCGAATATTTTCCATATTCGAAGCGTATTCGATTCGAGAAATGCATGTTCGGAAATTCACGAATATCCGAGGACGGCCGTATAACGGTGGAAACGGCGAATATTCGGATAGACTGCAAATAATTGAGCAATTAACCAATTGTATGCTTGCTCCGCATTCTCCTAAGAACATGTTTGTTAACTGAGAACTTCGCATGATCCGCTCATTATCTGTATGCTCTGTTTCAGTCTATCTGCTTCAGGCATTTGAGACATGATCAGTTTCGGTTTCTTTTTCACCAAGCTTTATAATTCCAATTATTTTTGGAATGCCCCATTGCCTTGAAGGTTGCAAAAGCAACTCAGGGTTTGCTAACATTGTTGCAAAATGTATCAAGGCTCTTTGTGCGGAGTGGAAATTTGATGAAGTGGCCAGCCTAGGCATGTTTCTTGATCCGCGCTTTATGGCCACAGTTCATCAGGCATCTGGTCAGATGATCTGGCTGAAAAACCTTGTGACAAGGGAGCTCCAGGAAGCCATCGTGGAACACCGTGGGGACACCGCCGTGCCAGCGTCGACTTCGTGTCCACTGGTGGCATCGAGTGTATGGAATGCTTTTGATGATCTAGTGATGAACAAAGAGAAGACACATTTGGCATCTGCCCCTGAGAGGGAAGTCACAGACTACGCGCAAAAGCCTCTTCTGGAAAGGGGCATGAATCCTTGTGAGTGGTGGCAGTCCATTGGCCGCTTCAGGTACCCGCTTTTAAGTGCACTCGCCCAGAAGTACTTGGCGATCCCTGCCACTTCAGTTCCTAGTGAAAGAGTCTTTTCTACCGGTAGAAATGTGACAGTGCATAGAGAGCGTTCACTTTCTGGCCATATTGAGCAGTTAATTTTCCTTCACGACAATCTGTAACAAGCGTTTTACCTGACTGAGGGCATTACCTGAGTCCATTATCTATAATTGAGTACCTCTTTAATTTGAAGCAACCTTGTAAAATGCAATGTTATTTTTAAAAGGGTAATAAAGGTATTGTTACCTCTCTTGCAATTTTTTAATACTACACATGTATTCGATATTCGATTCGATATTCGAAGAGAGTTCTTCGCCTTATTCGTATTCGATTCGTAATCGAAAATTTCAATATTCGCACACCCCTAAAAGGAACGTTTTATTGTTTGGGCCAAGCTACCTTCATGCGTCCTTACGCCGCTCCTGGCCCTGAACAAGCGCTTCGCCTCACTGCTTAACCACGTGACGTTTGCTTGCGCGTGCGTGCTGTCGCCCACCTTCGGAGAAGCGCGAGCACGGTACGTTTTGCCAGGCACGTTCGTTTCAGTCACGCGTGCGGCATGGAAGCGTTGCTAGGCGTTGCTAGGCGATGCACGACGCCGGCGTGCCAGCGTTGCTGGAGCGCATCAAGTTTCGCACCGTAATGCACTGCTTCTTTAGATTCAGTAAACAAAACTAAAAAATAGCGTCCACGCTTCTCTATATTAGCTCATCAACTTAAAGATTGTGCGACGATACAACCTTTTTTATTGAATAGTGGTGTTCTGGTGTTCGCCTAAAGCTTTTAAGAGATAATCTCGAACCCAGGCATGGCGGCAACCGCTCCTTACGTGAGGACGGGTGAAGGGAGCTTTCAGAGTATGCTTGCTTCCTCCATCGCTCCTTCGCTGTAAGGAGGCCTCACGTAAGGTTAGGAAGCGCTCGAAGGAAAGGAACGTTTCATTGTTTGGGCCTCAGCCTAACATGCTTATGTGCTAAGCCTCGCTTTTTGATAGAGCTGAGCCCGCTTTCACTTCGGCAAATCACCCGACTGCCTTCTCTCATAAACATCTTGCGCACACTAGCTACACATGCGTACTAACGCGTTTCGGTAAACAACGCAAAGCCACTCGAACGAAATTTCAGTTTGTTAAATGACAAGTTTTGAGTTAGCGCGCAGGTGTCGCGTTATGCGTTGAGAAATGCACCGAGCTCCAACATCACTTTTATCCGTAAGCCACAATATCTTGATTTGCAGCGTCAGAAAAGGGCATTTTCATTCGATCTACACATGACGTCCTTTTTTTTTCTCACTGAATACTCTTACGAAAATAATGTCGTAATGAGAACACAAGAGCATTTGCGTTTATTGCTTTTAAGTGCGCATGACGACAGTAACGAAGAAAATAACGCAGGTGATAATGGCGCTACAAGATGCACTAAGCTCGACACTTGGTGATGAAATGATATTTTCTTTTTGCTCTCCAACAGAAACACGCGAAGTCCTGTATTTGCATCGAAACGGTAAGACGCAGTCGTGAAAATGCCCGTCATATTATATAATCTAATGCGAATATATATATAATAGTTTTCTGGCCCCTCTGTTTTATAAGCCGTTGACAACAAAGGCTGCCGATGTAACGTTGGCGATTCTCGCAAAAGTGAGCAGTAACTTGTTCAAGGATGACCAGCACTGTTATAAGCAGCCGCTGCGATACTGGTTATAAAAATGTGGAGACCCACGTATACTATACACTCGCAAAAAATACACCCTTTTCTGGCAGAGACATCTGTGCTGGCTTATGCAAGCTCCCTCATACGAGTAATCCAATTTTATTTTATTTTTTATTTATTTAGAAATACTGTCAACCCTCAGTTGAGGGTCATAACAGGGAGGGATGTTACATATACGTTCATACAAAACAGCCAAATACAAAAGAAATATGCACATACACTACAGTGTCCTACGGATACAATACAAGATACTATATACAGACTGTAAGGCATGTATTCAAATGTTCAACCAGCTGCCGCACGCACACAAACAGAAAAAAAGGAAAAAGAGAAAAAAAAGAAAAGAAAAACACTTCACAATATGTTTCACAATATTTATGTTCCTTTGCTTTCTCCTGCCTTTCCTTGTTTTACAGGTTCTCTCCCAAGGCTATAGCTCAGCTATATAGAAGACTGCAAAGGGATCTGCTGATATCATCGAGCAATTCCTTGCGCTGTGTCCAATTCCAGAGGTTAAAAAGAAAAAAAAAGAATACGCCATTATACAATACATTCGCATGGATTAGTTTCCTTTGAAGATATGCCATCTTCTAGGTACGTTTTCGGAACAACAAATTTACGGTGATGTAACATACATGTTCCACAATACCTGTTTACGTGAGCTGCATTATTTCCTTTCTTAGATACTAGCTTCAAAATAAACACGGTGCAATTATGTTTATTATGAAGACTGTAAAATTAGTTTCAGCGCCAATGCGGACGGCTGTTTCACCAGTTATGCCGAGACGACATGAATTCTGCCCACGAAGACCTCCTATTATACACAACTGTTAGTTGGTGGTCAAAAGGCGATGTTCTTGCACGTGTATTGGAGCACTTTGATGTATTGCACGTATTTCTAGCAGCTCAAGGGAAGAAGACAGAGCAGTTGTTAAAATACATTCGAGGGCCATTTATGTTATCTTGGCAATTTGGTAGACGTGTTTCAAACTTTAAATGGTGTGAACGGGCAACTATACAGGGCCCAGATACCGGTTCACGATATGTTCGATAGAAACGATAGGTTCAGCGATCGACCCATCGTTTCCTGCTTTGCTTCCTAAGTCTTTATTTTCCTGTTAGCGCAGGAATATATTCATTATACCACCAGCATAATGCACACTTCCTTGGGAGCGGGGAGTTGCGAAGCGAAGTGTAGCTTCCTTCGAACGGCTGAATGTGTTCTGTGAAAAACCACTTGCAGAGGAGCTGATACAAGACATCAAGGAACGTCTTTCAAGACTCCAGGGAGAGTTCAGACAGTATTGTTAAGATATGGATGCAGATTGGAATGTTCATCTCAGACTTGCCCGCAATATGTTCCGATGCACCGTGGACGATTTTCCTGATGACATACAAGAGGAGTTCTTGGAACCCATAAGCAACACGGCTGCCAAAGAGGAGTTTCAGGTACAGCGGCACATCACCAGCTCTTATTGCTGGGTCATGACGGTTTCCGCTTTCCCCGAGACCAGACAATTCGCCCTGCTAGCTCTCCTTTCTTTCTCGTCAACTTCCTTTGGTGAATTTCCCACCAGTTTCTCGAACCTCTTAGTATGCAATAAACAGGTACGATGCTGCAGCAGACATGCCATGTGCCTTGAGCCACACAGAGCCACGTATTGATTTGCTTGTATCAAGAAAGCAAACAAACCCTTGTCCATACATTACATGATTAAATCAATCATTGTCAAAAACATTACCAGGCCATTTTGTACCTCTTCGCAGTGTTTCATGTCCTTTAAATAAATTACGATATAAATTTATCTGCATAATCGAAAGACGTCGATATTGAGAAGGTCTATGAAGGCTGGGGAGAGGGCGGGGGGTCTTGGTAGGTTTGATACTACTAAAAGGTACCACGTACTGGAAAAGTTTGAGGAACACTACTTTATCGCAAAATGTTATCTGATGAGGGAAGGCTTCTCGCGTTTACGGGCATCCATAGTTAGGCTGTCTCCGGGGCAAACAGCGAATCCCTAACTGTTACCACTACAGGAGAAAGATAACCGACCAATATTAAAATAAAAAATTAAACAGACACCATCGCAGGTTTGGTGTGATAGTCAAATGAGTTTCACGGTACACCTGCTTAGTTATGCCGCCGGGACACTTAATGGCCAGCTATCATCTTTAATGCCGTCAGGCGCGTGACTGCTGCTACGTATGAACATATACGTGTGCTTGCGCTATCCGTCAGCCTAACTCTGCCTACGATACGAGTGTTATGTGATCAGATATGTGGTCCGTGAAGAACTGTTCGCGCTGCAAAGCGTTCTTCACCGATCCCGCGGTCACGTGGCCGTATTCCAGGATAGCGCGTCTTGTGTGCCTACTCCGTACTCTTATGTGTGCCACGTATACCATAGAACGCCTTTCCTGCGTTGTCTTTCGCCACACGCGAACCAGGCTGCTGGTGGCCAGGGTATAGTGACAGCGAATAGCGATAGGTGATGGTTGGAGTGTCTGTACAACTATTATCGCCATTATACGGTACTTACACCTGAGCCAGGTCCCGGCCGGCGCACCATTTTGTACGCCCTGTCAATGCAATTTATAAATTTCCCCGCGAACTCCGGGAAGAGAACGTATAATCTTGCAGTGGGGCAGGCAACGCTTGGAAAAGAACGGCCTTATAGCCGGACCATCGAGCACTGACCTTCTCGCTAGAGGGCATCTGCAGAATAAGAGCTTGGTACATCCAGTTTGCATAACCGGGTTGCGTATAGCCGCTTGGGATTAATGGTTCGAAGTCTGCTCTGCTTTAACTCGACGCATCGCTGCGGTGTGCCTGAAACTGGCGCTTCGAGGACGCTCCGCATCCCTCTCTCGCGCGCGCCATGCAATTCAATTATCCGCTCCCATCCGAAGAGGGCTCTCGAGTCGATAATCGAATATATACCTACTCCATTACGAGGAGAACGCGCGTTATAATCAATTGAACTAACGATTAAACTGGTCAGACGCAATGCCTGGCTGACTTTTTTTTTTCTTCTTTCTTCTCCGCGCTGTACAAACGTGCGTTGTCGTATTCTTGATATGTCTTAATAGCGCGAATGATGTGCACATCGGGAGTCATACTGAAGCTTTTGACGCGTGGGCGCGAGTAAAGAGCATGCAGAGTACCTTGATGCATACAAGACTGTTAGCGTCACTTAACGCAGACACTTACATACACTGTGAAATTCTGCGTGCCATACAGGAAAGTCGACGCACCGTACGCTGTCCATCTCGAAAGCACAGTGCGATGGCTGGGCACGCCCTTCCTGGAGTACCTTTGGTAACACATGCAGTAAGCCTAGACGTATGCCACGCACGTTTTTTGGCGCCGCGCACCCACGTAAAGCTGCAGGTGGAGTTGCAACGCGGTACGTAGCGCGAGTGCGTGCGTTGCAGTGCGCGTCTGTGCGCTTTCTTTTTCTTTCTTTGTTTGGGGGATTTGCATGCGAGATCGGGCCGTGCGCTCGACCCTTGCTAAAACGTTTCGCGACTAATCCGCTCGGGCTGGGCGAATGCGCCATCGCGCCGTGAAAAAGGTGGCAGGAGCATCGCGCGCGTGTTGCGACCACGTGAGTTCGTGTTCCACCTGCGATCAGTTGTTTCTCCGTCCACCTGTGTTTACCTTTATATCCGGCCATATCTGCATTTCAAGTTATAAGCAACTAATTCAGCCCATGCTTTCACTGGCGCCGTTGTCTGTTGGCTTCGTATGATTGAGACTATATATATGCACTTTGCTGGTCATACAGAGGTTTCCTCCTTACAGTGTGCCATGGGTTTTGGCTGACCTTCACGCGACCGCGAATTTTCTTACTTGAAAAATTTGTGCTTTGGAAGTTTAGCGCTCGTAACGACGGTTAACGGCTCGTTGGAAGCAGCACCATGAGTGGAGTAACCATACATATACGACTGCAACTCCACGTCCGTACTTTCTCGTACTTTCGTCGCTTTGTTCATAATCTGGCTGACATTGCACGCCGTCTCACCGAACCTTTAAGGAACGACGTCGCTTTCGCGTGGAGACAGCGGCAGGCCGAAGCCTTCACAGCACTCAGACCCTTGACGAGCTCCCCAATTTTAGCCAATTTTGACCCTTCAACACCCGATGAAATCCGTACAGATGCTAGTGGTCACTGCAATGGCGCTGTTCTTGCCCAGATTCAGCGTGGTCAAGAGTGCGTTATCGCTGACGCAAGCCGTCTGCTGCCCACGGCGGAGCGCAACTATTATATCACAGAACGAGAGTGCGTAGCGCTGGTTTGGGCGATAGCGAAGTTTCAGCCATACCTACGAGTATTTGGCCGCCATTACCGAGTGGTTACCAACCACCACGCGCTCTCCCGGCTCTCCTCGTGGAAGGACCATACAGGGCGTCTTGAGTGTTGGGCACTGCGCTTGCAAGTGTGCACTTTCTCTGCAGTGTACAAACCCGGCCATTAACATCAGGACACCTACTGCTTGTCCTGCCATCCCGTTGACCCACCGGAAGCCACAGACCTCGAATCCGACACCATGGCGTTATGTCCATCTCAGGCTTCCTCAACATTGGCGATTAACAACGCCCTGATCCCTTTCTGCGAACCATCATAGATCCAACTCCTGATCCTTCCTTGCGTCTCTTCTGTATTTCCGACGGAGTCCTGTACAAACGCAACTCGAGCCGTGATGGTGCTGACCTACTGCTGGTAGTACCGGGGCACCTTCAACGCACCGTGCTTAAATAACTCCACGACGCATCCACCGCTGGGCATCTCGGTGTCACTCGCACCTTTGACCGAGTCCGGCGCCGTCTTTTCAGGCCCGACCTCTACCGCTCTGTGCGCCGGTATGTGACTGCTTGCGACCTGTGCCAACGCCGAAAACCTACTCCCATGGCTCCAGCTGGGCTTTTACAACCCATCGATATTCCCACAGAGCCTTTCTTTCGCGTGGGACTCGACCTTCTTGGCCCTTTCCCTTTCTCAACTAAGGGCAACAAATGGATTGACGTTGCAATCTGTTACACCACGCGCTTCGCCATTACGGGAGCTCTGCCTACAAGTTGTGCCACTGAGGTCGCGGATATCCTTCTACACAACGCCATCCTGCACCACTGTGCTTCACGTTAGCTCCTCATGGATCGCGGACGTCACTTCTTGTCAAAGGTGTTTGACGATGTCCTACGCCTATGCTTTACTGGCATCAAATAGCCACTGCTTACCATCCCCACACTATCGGTCTCACAGAGCGACTGATCAGAACGCTTGTAGACATGCTAGCTATGTAAGCATGTCTATAAGCGTTCATAAGCGTTCATATAAGCACTTACATATAGACATGCTGCTATATGTAAGTTTCTCCAGACCACTAGGGCTAGGACGACGCTCTGCCATATGTCACCTTCGCGTGCAATTAGTCCCGCCATGACACTGCAGTTCAAGTACTCACCGTTTTATCTACTGTTTGGCCGTGATCTCGTTTTGCCCCTGGACACTGCACTTCCACAAGTGACACAGTCGCGCACCGCTTATGCCCGCGATGCGATTTCTATGGTAGCACAGGCCCTTCAGATTGCCCGCGCTCGCCTAGCTGATTCTCAGGCCTCCCAGAAGTCCCGTTATGATACGCGCCACACCTACGTGCAGTATTTACGTGGCTCCCTCCTGCTCCTGTGGCACCATACCGTCGTGTGCGCCTATCGGAAAACACTTCTGTCGCTATGTTCAGGTCCCTACCGAATCCTGTGACAGCTTTCGGACGTGACGTACGAGATTGCTCCCGAAGAGCCAGGCCCGTCGTCCGCACAGACAAGAACCGATATTGTTCATGCCTACCGTGTAAAGCCCTATGTGCGTGCTTTCTAGGGGCCATAATCGCTTGTGCCGGGTCGGCGCTCCAACCCCGGCGGCGTAGTGTCGCGATGCAGGACAGGACGTGCAGGCAAGAGACGATGACGAAGAAGTGGTGTTGTTGCTGGTGTGCTCGGCCACCATGTTCTGGTGTCAGCTGGGGCCTTCAGCATTCGATTTGCATAAACAAAATTCGTGCTCGTCTCCGCCTCGGAACAATATTTAAATTATCAAAACAAAAGTGAGACTGTTATCAGACTTGTACCTTTACCAAGATTGCTTGAATAGTATGCCACTCTACTCTTACGTAACGAATTTTGCTAGAGTGATGTATTTTGCTCCAGTTGGCATTTAAGAGGAACCTCTTCCTCGAGACTAACAACGATGTCTCTACTAAAATACACGTGAAAAGAGAGAGAAAGAGACAAAAGGGAAGGAAAGACAGGGAGGTTAGCCAGTGTAAATACCGGCTGGCTACCCTGTGCTGGGGAAAGGGGTAAAGGGAATAAAAGGAGAAGGAAGAGAGAAGAAAAAAAAGAAATAAAAAGAGAAAAAGAAATGCACACAGTAACGCGATGTTGCGCGCAACAATAGTCAAAGGCGTTCGCACAATTCACATGTCCTTAAGAACTTGAGCAAAGCCCTTAAGGCCTTGAGTGCCGAAACCCGTCTGGACCAGTGTCCTAGAATTTTCTCTTCTGTGAAGGGGCGATTGTCCAGTTTTTCGAGCACGGTCACGAGCACTTTTCTTAGCACATTGTAACGTGGACAGTCACAGAGGAGGTGCGCGATCGTCTCTTCGCAGCCGCAGGTGTCGCAAGCAGGGCTGTCGGCCATTCCAATGCGGAAGGAATAGGAGTTTGTGAATGCCACGCCGAGCCATAGGCGGCACAGAAGTGTTGCTTCCGCTCTGGGCAACCCTGGTGGAAGACGGAGTTGCAAACTTGGATCCAATCTGTGAAGACGTGTGTTCGTGAATTCGCTGGTGTTCCACAGAGTTAGCGTAAGTTCGCATGCGAGGGAGCGAAGACTTGTGGCTGCATCTGTTCTTGACAGTGGTATGGGCACAATCCGGGCACCATCATGGGCCGACCGGGCCATGAAACGTGAAACGCAGAAATGTTACCAATAGACAAACACTGAATCGATTTGAATGAAATTTGTAGCACTTGACAGAGAAAGCTATATTTTACTGGCTGCAACAAGTAAAATTATGATTTGGGGACTCAAATGTTCTACACGTTTGCCGAAATTGGGCAACGTTAAAACAATTAACTGAAGCATGAAGTTTAGAAATCCGTAACTCGGTACGGAAAAACAGATATCACCATTCCATGAACTGCATTGTTTAGAACATGTAAAGCAGACGAATGTGATATAAGAGTTTACATCTTACGTGAACTTGTTACAATGTTTACGAATGTTCTGTGAAAGTCCTTCTTACAACTAAAGAAGTGATATATTACACAGTACCGTTTAACAAATCTCTTGTGTCCCCTTGAGATGACTCTTTAGCGCAGCTTACACAATTGTGATATCGATTTTTGCATTGTTCAGTTACAGAGTCGCTAACCTAATACATAAAAAAATATGGCCTAAACAAATCTGCTTTCCACAGTAACTAAGTTTTTAACTTCTTTATTTTAAATGTAACACACCTAATCAAACTCGGTGCAGTGGATACGGTGCAAGATGGTTTGTCCATTTTTATGTATTTAGGTAGGAGCTTCTGTGGTTAAAAAAAAAAAAGAAAGCTTTCTCCAAAGCACAGTCGGGTAGAGAACTAACCCTTCCTGAAAGAAAGGGAAATCAACTAAAGAAAACGCGAGGAGATAAGCGGGCCACGCGTTCTAGCTACCTGAAAAGGAGAGAAGCGGCAGGCGTCACTACCGACCAACGTGTCACGAACACTGGCGGCTAATACGATCGGGAGCCGAACGGCACCAACGCCGGTGCGGGCGAGCGAACAAATGCGAGCGCGCGTGCGTGCATTCGGGACGGCGCCTCCGGCGCCCCCTGGCTCGAACTCGGGGCTCCGGAGCTCGGGCTCTTCGATTCCCGCGCCGCCGACGCTCATTCGGCAGCCGCACTACGAAGCCGCCGCACCGACTGGGCCAGGCGGAGCGAGATTCTGCAACGCCGTCAGCTGCACCTGGCCTTGTCCCACGCTCGCCTTACTCCGGCAGGACCGTAACCAAGTTCGCTGCTACGTTGCGTTAGCCAACAGGATCCTCAAAAAAGAAAACTTTCTAGAGTCCGCCGCGTACGCTGAAGCTGAGAAGTATTGCCGAAGCTTTGGAAAGTTAACGACGACGTGACAGAGGCTCGGCTTCAGAAAATCAAACGTCGTCTGCTAGTCGTCTGCTGAACGCTATAAGAAACATATCGACTATAGCCAAGCGAAGTGTGTTGACGACTCGAGAGAGATTGCTCCCGCCTACTGCCTGACATTCGCTTAACCCAAATAAACGGAAAGTTTGTGCTGTTCGCTACTTAGAAGGCTTCAAGCTTTAGTTTTCTACCCAAGGGAGCAGTCGCCGCCACCTCTGAACTTTGGTACGGCGTTTCTCGCACTGCATCCTTCTACGACTTGCGCCAAGAGTTCTTCAAGGCGTTCGCGAGGAACTTCGCGCCTTTGGTTGCGCCGTTTTTGTTCAATCATACAGACCTGAATCGGAAAGGCGTCAGCACAGTCGCTGTGTGCGTGTGTAAAAGGGAAGGCGCCGCGATTATTTGCTCTAGAAGTCGCTTCGGAGAAAAAGCGTTGACTTGGAGTTCGCTGACCTTTCCGTGCGAGCGGACGGTGAAACTTGACTGGTGAGAGCTATATTTTTCCACCTCAAGTGCCAGTCACGCCACCGCAAGACATCGTGTCACTTCGACATACACATAGGTGAGTAATGTGATATGTATTCTTTATAAGTTACACGTGCGCCTTGCTTAATTATCTTCTGACTGTTCGTGTAATTATTATTCGTGCGAATAAAACAAAGTATCACCGTCGTTTAAAGCTAACGCAGTGTTCTGCGGACTTGACATGAACCGAAAAATGACGGTGTTATGTGCTTTTACGCGTTGTTTCGAAATTAACGAGATGCTATGATACAGCGTCGATGGCCCACGAAAGCTTTCGCGCAGTCTTGAACACGTAGCTGTTTCGCGAATCTCAAAGTCAGCGATGTGCCTCAATGGCTCGTTGGCAGAAGCGCCCTATTAGTGAAACAATGGTGGCGGGTTCGATTACCAGCCACGGTGGCCGTATGACGGTGGATGTGGAATGACACACACAAAAAAAGAGACACTCGTTTCTGTACCATTAAGCGAACGTTAAATACCACTAGGCGGTCAGGATTAATTCGGAGCCTACCAATGCGGCGCATCGAACGAATGAATAATTCAATCGAAGCCAACCTCGCATAGTAAGCAATAGTCTTCGCCCATACATCAGTCAGGGAGATGAGTAAAAGTTAACCCAAACCATCCGAGTCGTCTATCGGGCTGTTAACCTTATAGGCAACTGGGCATGAAGCGTAAACCTCAGAAGGGAAACGATCAATTGCGAGTCGAGCCTTGAACATCTTTGTTTTAGCAACGATGCCGGCGTTTCACCGAGTTATTCTCAGGGTTCTTGTCTATGGCGTGACGTGGTCGAAGGAGCTCGCGAACCGCGAGCAGAATTATGAAGCGCGCACAAAAATGCTCGCAGAAAGAAAATGAAATATCAGAAGACGGTTCGTGGGTCCTTATTAGATGCAGAAGAGGTCCGTAATGTTATCAGCATGTCTCGCTGTTCAGAAGGGGCAGATCGAAGTTAACGGAAGGATAAAAAAGAAAAAAAAAGAGGGGAATGGGAGTGATGAACAAGCGCGCGCCAGAAAGAGTCAAGTTGTGCTCAAGAGCCCGGACTGGTGGAAGGAAAAGAGAAGCGCTTTATTCGCTTCGTAGACATTGCATTTCGTGCCTCGCAGTCCAAGATGACTCAAGTTAGCGTCGGGCACAAGTATATATTTTCTTTTACCGAAAGCATTTCCTCTGCATCGAAGAACGAAGTGGCTTAATTACTTTTGGCATTCGCACCACCCGTGTTCTGTGGCCTCTGTGGCCACTGTGGAGGCGAACTCAATCGCCCAATTTCTTGTATAGTGTGTCGGTTGCTCGATAGACCTTCAGATAACTTGTGTAGGATCCGAGAAATGCTGAACTGGGAGCTCGAATCCATGCCTTAGCGGAGGGTCACAACAAGCAGTGGATCACGTGTTAGGCATTTGCTTATGGTAGAAAGAAAACTGAAGAAAAAGAAGAAAGAGCTTCGTGGATGTTAAAAAAGGTGCCGACGTCGTTTTACTTAGCATGTTGGTTGCGTGTAGCGAGGTGCAAACTCGCTACGCGCAGAGAGTAGCGTTACTCGCTAGAGAATGACTCTTGTTTTTCGTGTTGAGATGTTTCACTCTGAGCGTCGCACAGCGGTCATATCTTAACGAGGGTGCTTCCAAAATTAACGACCAGTTCATTGTAGTCACTAGAACTCCGCACCGGATTGATGCTCACTTTCTCGCGAATAAGCAGGCAGTCATATAAAGGTAAGGACGAACAAGTTTGTTCCAAGATGGTCCCTAATGAACGAAATATTTTATACGAAAAATGGGCTGAAGAACTTTCATAGCCCTTATCGACAAGCTGGTTTGTATAGCATCATAGCCTGCTAGATCACAAATACTCGCGCGCACAGCGACTTGAAAGACGAAAAGTTAGACCCGTGCATGCGATGTCAAAAAAAAAAAGAAAAGATACACGGCGTAAAGCACAAGCATACAGAAAGCGTCCACTTCTGCGGGGGTCCAATGAACACACACTCACTATTCTTGAATGTAGAAAGGTGAAAGGTCAAAACATACTTTGGAAATCATGCACAAGAAGCAGCTCATTTGTCGAGCAACCTGACGGGCGGCAATGCGTGAGGACTGCGTGCATAACGTCACTGCAAAGCTGCTTTTCAGGCAGCTCAGTCGACGCAATGTTCACTAAGTTAGCAAATTTATTTATTTATTTATTTATTTATTTATTTATTTATTTATTTATTTATTTATTTATTTATTTATTTATTTATTTATTTATCTGAATTGAATGTGTTGGCAACAAGTTCATTGTGTCACCGGATTCTGCGCAACGTTAAATGAACAAAACATGATGAATGCCGAAGTGAAACTGTCAAGCTATTCAGTACTCAGAATCCAAACGCGGGCAAGCAATTGCGAAACGAAAAAAAAGGAAGGAAACAAAACATCTGTCACATCTCTCACAGTCTGATCACAGTCCTGTAATACTTTTAGCATAGCATACTTTTAGCATTGAAGTACTAAATCTTACGAAAATATTTAATGCCTCTGGCCTGACGTATGGATTGTGTAGAAATGACACGCTGCTTAGTAATATCTCGCGCGTAGTCAGATTGCTTTTTCTTGCTCTTGCCATGGCAGTACATTTTTTTTTTTTGAATTAGGGAACGGCTATTTCGGAAAATTGGGCTGCCGTGGCAAGAGCAAGAAACAGCAATCAGACTACGTGCGAAGGCCCCTTACAGTGTGGACGTATCTATCTGAATTACTGTTCCTCAGGAAGTTTACGAATAACGCATCGAAAGCAACAAACAAAAGTGCTCCCATAACGAGCCGAAGTCATCTACGTACGATATATATAGGTGGTGTTGACACTCCACGAAAAAATTGGCAGCGCACAGCGCCACGTTATTCAAATCTCCTGCTGCACGCCGTTCGCTGTCATTAGATTCCTGCGAGTGGAAGAACCGAAACCCCGTGACCTTCATGAGACTACAATACAAGGACATGGAGACGCCTGTATTGAAGGTAGACAATTCCGGCAGCGTAGATGTAATAGGAAAATTGTCGGACATTGTCTGTAACGCTTTGGCAACCCGATCTGGGTACAGAGTGGTGAAAAAGGTTCGCACCTCGAGTTCTGTGTTTCGTGCGAGGAACCGCCTTTCGTTTTCTTCATACCTGTCGTTGGCGGCGCTCAGCTCGCTTCTTGTTTCTTCAGCCATGCAAAAAAAAAAATATATATATTAGGAAAGGCTAACTAGGCGCTTTGTGACGAAATGTTATTCCGTTTTGATTTTATTTCAATCTCCTGGCGTCGAACTTACGTAACCGCCGACGCAAGCTTCGGGAGTTCACCTGCAGCGTTGTTTGAACAGCCCAATCAAAGGTTCTCCTCGTTTACAAGGGAATACTTTTGTTTGCTTTCAAAGCAAACCGCATTGCTGACTTTGACACGTTCTTCTTACCTAATTGGCTGGCAAGAGGCCAGGAGCGCGCAGAAGTGGAGAGGGTGTCGGTGTGGCCGAGCAAGCCCAGTGAAAGTAAATAACTCGCGACTGAATGCTATGAGAGGGAGATGAGTTCACAGTATGAACGCAGACGCGTATTAAAGCATTCACTGTTCAGTTCGTCACAAGCGGTTATACAGCCAACTTCAGCCAGAGTTTAAAAAAATATGCGAATGCATGGCTGGACAGAACCAAGGCAGTGTTGTTTACCATCGCTTGGAGATACTCAAATTATTTTTTTTCGTTCCGCCTAGTTGGATAGTTATCCCTAATTAATTATTCAACTTCTCAAATACTACAATTAGATGAAAAGTGTCAATGAGAAAATTGTAGGGAGCCATGAAAAACTCCCGATACAGCTTTCTGTTGCTCAATACGTCCTACATAAAGGTGTTTTTCCGAGCTCGATAGGTGCCCGCGAATGCACGCAAAGTGCCTCGAGCGGCCAGTCAAGCGGCAATTCAGCGTGCATATGTGGACTTTATTTACGCTCGGAAAAACACTTTGATGTAGCGCATGTTTAGCAACAGAAAGCTCTATCGGCAGTCTTTCACGTCGCTCTGCAATTTTCTCATTGACACATTTAATCTACTCGTAATGGTTGAGAAGTTGATTGATTAATTAGGGCTAATTATATAATTAGGCGGAATGAAAAAAAACATAATTTGAGTATCTCCAAGCGAAGGCAAACAACATTACCTTGGGTCTGTCCGGCTACCTGGCATCCACATATTTTTAAACTCTGGCTAAAGTTAGCTCGGGCACACTGTATAGGCTGGCGCATCTCAAGAAACACAGCAACGCTTTTCTAGAGTCGCCTAAACGCGACCGCTTGCGTTTCCACACCCAAAGTACATTAACAAAATCACAAGGGGGCAAGGAAAGCGACCTATGTAGGTTCTGTTCACAAACAGGGACACTCACACACATAATGTGGGGATGCGCCTCGCTCCCGTTTTCTCATGCCCCCCGTCAGCAGCGAGAATGACTGCCTGGCTCAGTTCCGGGGACGTCAACCGACAGCTTGAACAGTTGGACTGTTCGGAGAAGGCCAAGCAGCTAGGCCCAAGGCCTTAGTTGAGCCCGATCCCTCAGCTACCTCCCCCCTTTCCCGTTCGCCTTTTCAATAATGTTTACCACTAGCAATGCTTTTGCAACATGGCATATGGCAGACGCGCGAGACCAAGGTACGAGGACGTTGTCTTCTGCTAACGGTCTGTCACCTAATTAAATTGAAGCATTGTGTGATGGGTAATCACACAGAAGGCCTTTTAAGGTTTCTTCTCTGCCAGGTGTGTTACATTTCGCATTGCTAGCTACTCAAATCAGGAATGAATAGCTGTTTTTAAAAGAGACGCGTGCTCGCAGGCGACACCTTAACGTCCCTTCACGTCGAGTAAAACCGGCCAGAAGTTGCGGCCTGAGCTTGTGCTGACTCATTAGGCTGTCACCGAGTGTCAGTGATTTAAGGTTTCCCCTCGCAAGCGGACGCTCCATATTCCGCGACATCGCCGGTCGTTTATGTAAATAGTACGTTAAGGCCGTAAATCTCCGAACTTTCGTCGCTCGCGAGAGAACGTGACTTCGCACGAACAGAGAGTTACGAAGCCGTGCCAGTCACGTAGTCGCGGATTCGGATTCTGCATGTTTCGCTTCGTCATTGAGCTCATACTAAAACATTTTCACATAGTAGCCACTCATTAATTATGCGCCGCATTGTCAGCAAGCGTGTCGCGAACGCGGCGCCACGCTTGATTCATAACTCCTGCGTCTTTAATGCTTTGGCAAAAAAAGAAATTAAGAAAAAAAGAAATCCACGATGCTAATTCGACGCAGTGCGAATCGGTGATTTGCGAAGCATCTTGCAGGCAGCTGACTATCCAGCAGCGTTCCCGGAGGGATAAACGTCTTTGTGTACGTCAAGCATATGTGCGCGTTCGTGTGTGCGTGCGTGTGTGGGGGACGTTAGCGTGCGCCTCATGACAGCCGTATGGATGATGGCGACGACATTATCATAATGTCGACGGCACGAATTTGTGCTCTGCAGCGAATAAAACATTGCGGCCTGTTTCGTTATGACTTGGGCGTACCTCGAAGCTTGCGGCGCTGCTTGATTCACACAGCCGTCATATATATACGCCCCGCCTCGTCACGGCACTGAGGCATTTGACGAGAGAGAGCGTTTCCTCGCCGGTTTGTCCAAGAGAGAGAGAGAGAGAGAGACGCCGGCGACGTTACACAACCGTCGACAGACATGCAATCCTGGCCTAGCTAATTGCACGCTCATGTCCCTCATGCCAACGCGAGTTAGCTCTTTCGGACGTCTGGCGTGTAAAGCTGAAATCGCACGGCGCGTTTTTTCACGACCGAAAACGTACATGCACGCGATGGCACCCCTCGCGGAATGCAAACGCATCGCGGACTCGCCGCTCTCCGTGCTTGATCGCGCTTCGTGCCGCACATCCACGCGCCGCGCCGTTCGACCTGAGCGATGGGCGCCTCGGTTAAAGCGACCTTGTTCGCGATTAATACTGAGGGGCCATTTTGTAAGCTGTCGCCCAGTGGGAAATTCATTTCGGTCGCCGCTGATTGGCTGGAGCTCAACGTGCATCCAAAAGGAAACTGCCTGTGGGGCGCCTGTTTCCTTCTCGCTGCATGGTGCCCCAAGCCCAGTCAATTAGCATTTCAGCAGCAGCTGCCAAAATGGACGTGTCCACTAGGGGGACATTAGACAATTCCATTGCGTACGCTAAAAAATAGCGGGTCGTCACGGCGCATGCGCTGAAGGCTAAACGAAATAGCGGGTATAGCGGTCGTACGGAACGCAAACGAGTTAGCGTTAGCGTTTTTGCGTGGTTTGCGGAGTTTGCGGGAAACATGGCGGCAGTCCCGTCTGCCCGCTTCGAATTGAATTTGGCGTTGCTTTTGTAAAATGCACTTCGTTCGTAGCAAATGATTGTGCAAACGGCTTTCGCTTAGTCTCAGGCCGCTTCGACGACAGAGTATTATGGATAACTTCGTGGTGTTTTCGAGATCGCTTCTAACACCTAACAAAAGAAACGTTCGAGATGTCAGCGCCACTTATCGCTACAGGTGCGAAATTGTCGCAACGACGGCATATGGCCTCGGAGATCCCAAAATATCGTCGGCCAACTAAAATTGTAGAAAACGTGCGCTGCTAGCGAACTTACTGGCGAACGCGCACGCGGTGACGCGACACGCCTGTTTTCTATTTTTTTAATGCGTTCGCATTCTAAAGCAGAAACTGCATTCGCGCGATATCCAAGCGACAGCGACAAGCTATGCGAGAGGCGCAACCTGTCGCGCGGTCGCGTCGCGGCGTGGAGCAACCACGTGACCACGACATCGCGAAAAAGAGTGCAGCGACAGATTTACACTGTCGTCCGAATTAACGCTATCGTGCGCTAGTAAAGAAATCGCAGTCGTACCACGAGGTCGACGTTTTACCACGGCGTATTATATCTGGCGTTAACATGCTGTCATTCCCAGTGGAAGTCTGTGCCGCGCCTCCATTGGGTCGGTATAACGCATAACTATTACAATCTGTTTTTATTCCAAATAGGCCATTAGCCCTCAGTGACAGGTCAAAATGGCTCTGCTCATATGGGCACTACCATAAGGGCGGAGCCCGAACGGACGACATATATGTCACCTTGAAACGTTTAGAGCTCGTCGAAACGTTGGCTCCTGCTTTCATCTTGTTCTCGTTTTGGTCATCGTCTTGAATTTTCGTCTCCCGCATTCCCAATGTCTTACGCAATAAAAAAAAAAGAAATCAGAGTGCGTTCAAAGCGTTGATGTAAAAGTGAAGTTTTGGACTACCGGCATTCGGACGTGCGACATCTGCTTGAGTTCTGCCGGCTACTCCGCAGTGCAAGATATTGGCGTCACTGGAAAGAAACATTATTAGCGCTAGTAGACGAGGACGGAAGGAAGACGTGGACAGAACGATGCGGGGACTTCAAGAAATTCATTCCTTGCAAAAAAAAAAAACATCTATATACAGAATGGACAACGTGAGAAAGAAGGATTCAAAGCCTATTGTTTCAAGGCCAACGTGGGAGCAGTCCGCCTTGGCGTAAGAAGTCGAGCCTCCGGACCTCATTTAAATAAAAGTTTTCACACTCATGCACACACACTATGCACAGTAGTGCCACGCCTGTTCGATAAGTCAAACTGAGTTTTTCGACAAGACTGTTTCTTTATCTACAGCAGGTCGATAGACGAATTGTTTACACAGGTTTCAGCCCTCCGATTCACAGCCTGTGCAATTTCGCGCGCATATTTATCTATTATTATTATTATTATTATTATTATTATTATTATTATTATTATTATTATTATTATTATTATTATTATTATTATTATTATTATTATATGGAAGCATACAAACACACAAAAGAAGCAGGGAGAGAGCAAGCTGACAACTGCCACCGAGAGGGGCACAACGCCTGCCCATTCTTTCGGTAGGAGAGAATGAAAAGAGGAGACGAGGAGGAGAAAGGTAGGAAACACAGAAATAGGAAATAAACAAATGACAGAGACACGGACAAAAGAAACTAGGAAAACGAAAAAAAAATGTATATAAACGAGAGGCCAAATCAGTTTGAAAGGCTCTAGGACGTGGTCGCGTTGAGTAGCACTCCCTCTCGGAAACAGGCAATCGTCAACGGCCGTACACTCGAATTTAATCAGTCCGTATTCATTAATTAGCAGTGCACGCGTCGTGTGATGAATGCGGGACACTCCTATGTAAGGTGTTCAAGTGTCTCAAAGGAGTCACACGACGTACGCGACGGACTGTCCTCCCGTCCTTGACGATACAAGCGTTCCCGCACCAATGTAGAGCTAACTCACTAACATTCACTAACGTTCACTAATTTCACTAACAGTGCTCTGGCCCTACGAGGCAAGCCACGAACACTGGGAGGGAACGAGCCGTTTGCAACACAGTGGTCTGGGTGCTGCTTTAGTAGGTAACGGCGGATTAACACACGGGCGTTGTCAATCATACAAGACATTTCTGGGCAGTCACTCCAGTTGTGAACACAAGTTGAAGAGAGGCGATCAGCTTCTTCATTTCCAGCAATGCCCATGTCCGAAGGCACATCCACTGGGCAACGAGGGACACCCCACGAGAAGTTATTTTGTCGGTGGACTCTATTATGCGACGGAGAATCGGGCGATTCGCATACTTTCTCAACAGCCTGCCAAGGGCAGCACGGGAGTCCTTAAGCATGAAAACCTTCGACGTGCTCATTTCTTCCTTTACGTACTTCAGCGCAACATCAATCGTTGCCAGCTCCGCAGTTGTTGATGAGGATGGATGAGGTATTTGAAACACCATTGTTATGTCAATCGAAGGGCAGAAGAAAGCTGCTGCAGTGCGATGGGCGTCGCTGCTTACCGATGCGTCCGTAACTACATTTAAGATAAGGTCTCTGGGCCTGGCCAGAACCACACAATCACTAAACAAAGAAGTGCAGCCGCATTTCTGACGGTGCGCAGACAGATGGCCGCCATGGTGATTCTTCACACTGAAACGATGCTCTCTTAATCAGTCGGTAAGACATCATGCTGTCTGTCATATTCAAGTGAAGCGTGCATTGCTTCACTTTTATCGGCGTCGGTGTTGCCGTACGAAAAAAAAATTCAAGCCGCGAGAAAATAAAAATTGCTTGTCGGGCTGTGAATTAGAACCAACGACCTCCGGGTTGTGAGGCTGTCGCGCTAACTGATTCAGGCACTATCGTTTTTGTTTTGTTTATTGCATGTAAATATGAATAGTGCAATTCAAAAATTGTTACATTGCATTTGAACACACATGAGAAACAAGTACACACGTGCTGCGCACTCCAATGAAAGTTCAAAAATCGCGCAAACAAACACGGGCGTCCAGATGCGAAATCCATTCAGGAAAGGGATCAAAGGTTGCGACCACAGCACGCGCTTGAGCAGCCTCTTCTCGAAAGACAGACCTTCTCGAGCGAGGTGGCTCGGCATGTCTGTCGATCATTCGGCATCTTTGTAATGAATAAAGTGTTAACACCATAAACAAATCACATGGTGTATTACTGACTGTCTTTTTGAAAGGAAGGAACTGGGTACCATAAGATTTGAGAGCAAGGTTTTTTTTTATAGTTCTTTGTAAAATGTCCCAAAAATGAAATGCGTGACGACAAAGAATAAAGGAATGTTCTGTTGTCTTGGGTTGATTGCAAAGTCTACAATTTCTATTCCAGGGTACATATAGTCCTTTTTCCTGAAGCCAAGTTATAACTGGAAGGGTGCAAGTGTGCAGCTTAAAGACAAATGTTATCGCTGCTGGCGTAATACACATTCCACGGACACAGCAAAGAACATCTTGACCAAATAGAGACAGATACGGCTTTCTATACATAGGTTCAGGGAAAAGGTTATTATGCATAAGTACCATAATTAGCAACGTTCGATCAACGCTAAACAAATATTCTAGAGTGAGTCTGGCTTTTCAAAATGAAATAGTGTCGACAAGTTCTTTTACGAAGCCCCATATCGGCAGTTCTTGAGCAAAGTTTGTTGTGACAAAAATAAAAGGGAGGTGTGAGGCAAAACGTGTTCTATTAACTGTGAGAAGGAATGGATGACGGACGTTTTTAAGGTAAAATAATCGCATGACGGATTGTCGCACAAACAAATGCACTAGATTCGGGCCTCCCTTCCCAAGCCGAAGAGAAAGGTTGTCCTTTCTCATGGCTTCTCATGACGTACGCCAAATAAAACATACAAATATTATATGAAATGCCTCAAGATGGACACGTGAAAAGTGCAAGACCTGCAGAAATTCAATAAACTTAGAAGCAAGAAATATCTTGTATGCCTTAGCTCTCGCAAAAATGGAGAGGTCACTTCCCTGCCAGGTTGTTACCTTTCGACGGACAGTGTTAGCGGGGACGTCCAATGAGATCCACTGTTACGTAAGTTATCGAGAGGCACACCAAGATATCGCACCGGAGACTGATTCCAATGAATATACTGTCGGTTCATCATACGCGCCATTCAAAGCGGCGTTTTTTATATGCGTGTAGAAGTAAATGCAGCGCAAGCTGCGAGCCAATCACAGGCGTCAGATCTCTCCAGAGGAGGAGGAGGGAAAGGGTGCCATCGCGTGTTCGCTCGCATCGCGCCCGTTGTTTCTCGCCAGTTTAGGCTCGGCCGTCGGATGGGGAGGCCACGTTTCGTAAGTTCTGCCGAAGAGCAGGCTGCGTTGCAGGAACAGCAGTGGGAGCGGGCTGTGCGTTCAGCCGATGAACAGGCGGCGTTTCGAGAACGCCGCGGGGAACTCGCTCGACAAAGGAGTTGGCGTCTACGTGTCGACCTCGCCGTGAGTGAGCGCGAAGCCGTGGCGTTACGACAACGAAGAGCCGTGGATACCTAGCTTCGCTTGCACCCTTCTTCACAGTAGTGGAAGGGCGCACTCACATTTATATGCATACTTCTTACTGCAGGACAGCGGCAACTCTCCGCTGCCTCTTCACAATTCACAAAAGGATTTCCGTGCCTTTTGGAGCACCCAACTGCACATTTTCGGCACGGGCCCGTCCTCGTCTGCTGGCGCTAAAAGTATTTTAACGCGACAGCGTTAAGAAGCCCGTGTCGCATAAACTCCGGCGTCGACGTCCCGCGTGTGTGTTTAGAAAAACTTTACTTAAACAAGGGACGATACGAACACCGAGTCACAATCACGCCACAATTACACCAGGACGATAACATGCACAAGCAATGAAGGGTTGCATACAAGGCACGTTCTCCAAGTAGCGTCCGAGTCCTCGCTCACTAACATATAACACAAACGCCATTATGAACTTTGCTCGACGAAAAGAATTCCGAGCGAGCTTCCGAACCGCGTATACCCAACCACTTCTTACCACCCGAGTTGCTCATACCTTGTTTTTCTTGGTTTACAAAATCGTTCCTCGGAATTTTGAGCACGGCAGCCCGCAAACAAATGGAACGAAAACAAAAAACCGACAGCGCATGTCCTTTATGTTAGCTCTTCTCAGACTGAAATATTAAAAGTGGGAAACAATAACACGAGATTGACCCATGCAAGAGGCCGCGTTTCTACCTGGAAGCTCGCTTTCGTGCATAGCGTTCGCAGCCAGCGTTTTCCTGTACACGTTACGGTTACATGAGCCGCAGTTGCCAGGAAGCACGAAAAGCAGTAAGAGGTCTTTGAACACTACCTCTTAAAGGTGAAGCTTAAGCGTCCTCCAAACTTTTTTCCGAGTGCCAACATGCCCAACATACGGCACCGTCACTGAACGTAGTGCGACTATGCGCGTTCCAGTGCGTCTTCATCATTGTGCGTGTGTGCGCGTGTGCGTGCGTGTGTGTGTGTCACATGAACGCAAGTGCATAGGCGCGCAGCGCGAACGCAGCGTTTGTACCCTTTTCATGCTTACATAGTTCCCAGAAGGCTTCCGGCATAGAGAAAGAAAAAAAGTTAAGAGCGGACACTCCCATACACCCCCAGCGGCCCAATCGAACCTAGCGCGCCTGGCGGTTGATGAGAGCAACTGGCCTGCACTTCCTGTTTCGGTTTCGCTGGCGCGAAATTTGGATTACCCCTCGTAACCGACGTTGGGCTGTCGCGGAAGCTTGTCATTTCGGACCACTTTTCGTCACCCAAATGGCAACGATTTTATTTGTCGCTTTGATTTAGCGATTCACTCTTATGTCTAGTTCAATATTTGGTGTGAATTGAGGAAGTGACGCAATTTTTATTTCGATTAAGTTGTAACAGATGGAGATAGAGGTAATCATAATTCAGTACGGCTTTATCCATCGCGCTTGTCTTCTGTGTTTTGGCACAAGCACTCATATGTATCAAAGAGACAGAGTTTCCGCAATGTTTTTATTCCAACTCAAGATAGGCTTTTTCTGGGTTCTGCCGTTGTCAAAGCACCACGACACACAGCAGTAGCTGCCGTAGCTTGGACCGCCAGACGGCATGGCATCAGCACGGTCTGAAAATATCAACAAGTGCACGCTTCATTAATTACCAAAAACATATGTACACGTCATAACTGTACGAGGAAACCGCTTTGAATGAATAGTGAACCGATGCACAATATAAAACCACCGACACATCCTGACCTCTGACCCATATAACCCGGACTTACAAGGATAAATGTTAATACCCCGTACAGTGGTGTTCAAAAGTTCCCAGGCCGCCATCCTATTTAATCCCATGGAGGGCATCGCGGCCTGTGAAGTTTTGGACACCTCTGTACGTACTCAGTATAAGGAGTATATTGGTAGGCAAAATAGCAGTTCACATAAGCGTGATGAAGATACATTCGAAACCTCCAAATACGAGGCCTTTGTTCAAATGCGCGCCACGCCATGCCTACGCGACAATACGTTGTGCAATGTGTTCGCCACGAAAAAATGATAAGGAACCGAAAATTACTAGAATGCGCAGTACTTCCCAACACGGTCGCCGCAATAGGTACATGCAGTAGTCATTGGTGACTTTCCCCACCATTACTTTTCTGTATAAACAATCCGCACGGACGCATACACCAGCGTCCGTCCGTGCGCCGTAGATACACACCTCGCTAAAGTACCAAACGCAATAAGCTATGCTCGCTGTTTATGTCACATGCTATTGTTTGCAAGCAATATCGTTAAAATATTCAGGAGCCCTTACTCTATAAGGGAAACGAGCAAGCAAAACTTGGCTACAGCGTGCCTAACGTCCTGCTTTCTTTATTTAGGTAGCGCCCGTCCCCGGAACGCCGTTTTCGGTCTGAATCAGCGTGGCGTCTTTTATGTTCTTTCCAGCGTTCGTCAGCCTCTAGAACGGGCCAACGAAAAGACCGTCAACCGTGACGCGATCATTTAAACGCGGTTTAGGATTTCAATTTTCTCGAAACCGGAATTTTCCTGAAATGTGCAATTCATGATATTGACCTTAAGCGTTGTCCAGCAGATCAATTCTAATCCGCCAACACGAACTATTTCAATGGAACGCCGATACCGCGGTTATCGCAAACAGCGCTGGGCAAGAACGGTTTACCCTCGCAAACCGAGACGCAGCGTCTCGATGGCGTCTGACAAGCTGCGAGTCGCAGTGCAGTGCACAGCCGTGAACCGGTGCAAGTTAATGGCAGCTTCGCGTCGTTTGATTATTTTCACGGAACGCAACCAACAAAGATTATGCCGTTCTCGGTGGGGATAGCAAGGAAGTACAGCTAGTACAGCTCTCTTGCTACGCGTTTCTTGAGGGGGCATGCTTTTCGCATTGTTCGGGTCTAGCCGCCTCATATAGAGCCGCAAACTGCTTCTTTTAGCGAACCTCGTCGCGCTCACAAGTCAACTACTCCAAGCTTCGCTTAAAAACGTGACTCACCTTTCTCACACACAAGAACACCGCCGCAGCTGACGTTCACGAGACGTTTCCGCTGGCACGCCGCTGATGTCGTTGATTTCTTCTCGATGGACGAATGGTGATTGGTGTTGATGGCAGTACGAATGAAGAACAAAAAGCACGGAAGGTGTCTTCGATAAATTCTTTTTTTATGTATCAGAAACCCGCCAAATGTGGGTGCATAATTATTATTTTGTAAAGCGATTGAGCAGAATTCATTACAACATTTTATTTTTTTGCGCCTGCGTCCCCTGGCGTTTGATGAGAGCATTAGTTCGTTACGTAGCCGTGACGTAGTTCCTGAGGCCAGATTTCTCGGAGTGTCCGTTCTTAGTCTTTTTATTTCTCTATGATAACGGCACAATTCCACCAGGATGATAAAATATACAAGGCACGTTCTCAAAGTAGTATCAGAGTCCTCGCTCACTAACATACAACAACACAGACCCCTGTCTACGCTCAACGACAAAAAGAATTCCGAGCGAAACCACAGAGAAAGCAATTTCAACAAGAGCGGACACTCCCATAGAGCCCAGCGGCCGAATTGACTGTAGCGCACCAAGCGGACGTTGTTGACTCCTTCCGGTTTCGGTTTTGGGCGCGCGCGTTTTGAACACCAGTTGGTACAGGCCATAGAGTTTCATATTAGTATACCTAGAGGCAAATCTGGCGCTGCGATCGTTCAACCATCATGGGAATGATGGGAAGTACAGGCTTCGGATTGGCATTCTGTTGACTGGCGAACTAGTGCACAAGTATTTTTTTAAAAGTTTCGGTTTCGCTCCAAGTGCAATGTTCGACAGTGCAACGCAAAGCTCTCTGCGTTTGTTATGTTGCTCGGAGTGGCGATAGCGCGCTGGGTCAGCGACTGGGACGATGCTTGGGTCGCGGTGTGGCGTCGAAGCCGTGACGAGAAAGCGGCGGCATCGTAAACGTTGAAAGAACATGTTTTGAGCGTTTAGACCTTTGTTTGTTAAGTGTGTTAGGTTGGCACTGTAGCGTTACGTGCTTTATGAAACTTCAGAATAGAACAAAGAAGGCACTACTGATACAAGACATATACAATTGTACTTCTAGTGGCTTGACAATCAAATTTTATTGAGGGCTTCATTATGTGCTCATTGAAATGCGTGTTTTAGGACTTTGAGAACACAAACTTACTTGTGGTAGAAAAGATAGCTGCTTCCTAGCTGTAGTCTAGTGTCGCACAATGGGTACCCGCAAAGCCACGCTGTAACGCTCCGGAAGCGGTACGCCAATATAAAATATGATGGAGCATACTCGTAGGAGGCCACTAGCGTCCTAGCTAGCACTGCAGCAGATGTGCTTAAAAGTACTTGAATACGTTCAGCAATTGTGACAGCCGACGCAACCTTTCGAAAGAGCGAGAGAGTTCGCAAGTGCCTGTCGTCTGCGAGAAAAGTCTCGCGTTTGCAGCGAGCAGGCGTCGTAGCAGACGACACTTGTAGCATTCCCGACCTTGGCATTCCTCTCAAGGGCGCAACGCTTTGTCACAATACAACATTTTTATTTCCAGAACTACTTGATTAGTATTTTTATATAAGTACATGCACGGTTGTTTTGCTGTTGCAAAAGTGAATAAATAATTATTCTTTGGCGTTAAATTGGGAACAGAATCGCACAAGTATGCATACCCTGGTGTGTCCTGCTGACAAACTATAGTAAACCATGCTTCCATCTCAAAGTCATGCAAAGTTTATGTAGCGTGTTGTGCATTATATAACATACTGCAGAAATAGAATTAGATTTTACGCAATAATATTTGAGTATAGCGCTGTTTACTGCGCCAGAAGCAAACGCCACTAGTCTAAAGACCGAAGTCAATCCGAAGCCTGTACTTCCCATCATTCCCATGTAGGTTGAGGCGACGCTCATGATAACCCCCGTAGACACTAGCGCCACATTTCCCTCTAGGTTATTTTTAGAAACTCTATGGTACAGGCCGCGCGGCTCCGCTGCTCGGCGCGGCATTCATTTTTTTCGCTTCTGCTGAACCTCGCGTGGCCTTGGCGTGGAATCGTTTCATTATTAAGTAGAAATGATTGCGATTGACCTTTACAAGACTGCGCCGAATCTGTCAGCTGCAATTTCATAAAGAAAATGAAAGACGTCTTCTGAAATGATGAAATGTTTATTTTGCTCTATATAAATGCTCGTTCCGGGCTTCTTCTGCATTCATCCAAAGTTGTGGCACCAGGTAAGCAGCAGTAGTTGCCGTACGATGCTCCACCGGATTCCATCAGCTGAAAGAAAGTAAATTACAAGCATGTATCATTTCGGTATATTGACCTAACAGGAGTATTGCGTGTAGAGGCGAAACGTGCGTAAGTGGTGAATGAGTGGCTTTACAGATAAATTCACTTTTAGGTACATTTCGCAACAAAGACTCATCCCAAACAATGCCATAAAATCTGAACATCCGCTTTTCAAGCACTCCTCCTTTCCCGGGCATTATTTCCTGCACTTTAAGTGCACAAATACGCGGGTGACTGCGCGTTTCCGAAACAACTTGGCCTCAGTCGATACGATGGTACGCCAAGTACACAAAGTTGGCTGCAACACAGGCTCAGCCAGACCATGTCACAAGCTCGCATAATGCCTTCTAATCGCACTCAAGTCAGACTCGTGGGTGCAAAGCCTGTTTTCAGTCGCTCAGAATACATAAATGTCATGTTCTTGAGCTGCTCCTCCGTCTTATCTTTTACGCGTCCTGCCCGCGCATGCAACACTCCCGTGTTATCACTCTCAGCAATCGCTCGTCGCGTTTTCGAGAAGCGTGAGTACCGAAATAAGGTATATGTTGTTGCAGGGCTATAAAATGCGTCACAAACTTGTCCCACTAATATTCAGTACACGCAAAAGTAACTCACTATGGCCGGCTTGCTTTTTTGCTAACAGCTTCACAACCCCAGGCGCGGCAAGCAAGCCTCGAGATATCCCAAAAAGTTACCAAATAAGTTACAATACTTTTTCGGGTCAGTCAATGCGTCACGAACATCTATAGATACGAGTAAGATTCAGTACACGCGAAACTAACGGCGGCACACAGCCGAGCTGCTTTTCGCTAACTGCGTCATTAGGCGGGCGCGGCAACCGTGCTTCTAAACTACCCCAAATATAACGACGTTAGTTACAATAATGTTGGGGGCCACAGAATGCGCCAAAACTTGTCTGTCTTAGGCGCTACGACGTAGTACACACATATACACGCGCAAATGCGTCACACAGCCGAGCCGGCTTTCGCTTACTGCGTCAATAAGCCGGGCGCGGCAAGCGTGCCTAAAAACTACCGAAATAAGTTACAGAAATGTTGGGGCTCATAGAAACCGTCGCAAACATCTCCCAGAACGAGGCATTAACTCAATTTAACTGCGCCAGGACGGCGGTGCTCTTTTTCGCTAACTGCGCCACTCGAACTAAGCCTAAATGTGATTAAAATGAGCCGCACACTGTCAAACACAATTTCTCACCTTACCGTAGTCCAATAGTGCAGTGGTGCCGTGTCGAAATGCAGACGACATGCAAGAGAAGCATAGAGAAGGCCGGGAGCCCAATAAAATGGGCTGTATCCAAAACAAACGGGTCGCCGAGCACGCGAGCTTCGCAAGAACGACCATCCTCGCTCACTCCTGCGGCTTGTCTGGCGCATGACGTATGCACGCGCGTCTGGCGTGCCGCTAGCTTGTTGCTAGGCAACGCAACAAAAAGTTGCAAAGTATAAGTTCATTTACACGCAAAACTTTTTCACTTTTAGTGGGAAGGAATAAAAAAAATAAAACGTTGTGTGGAAGTTTATTTCACATTCTTTTTTTTCTAATGCTCGCGTCAACTTACGGATGTTGTTGAAACTAGGCGTGACGTGTTTCCTGTTGCCAGTTTTTGAAGAGTGTCCCCTCTTGTTGAATTTATTTCTCTATGGTAAGAGGTCTTTGAACACTACCTCTTAAAGGTGAAGCTTAAGCGTCCTCCAAACTTTTTTTCCGAGTCCCAACATGCCCAACATACAGCAGCGTCACTGAACGTAGTGCGACTATGCGCGTTCCAATGCGCCTTCATCATCGTGTGTGCGTGTGCGCGCGCGCGTGTGTGTGCCACATGAACGCAAGTGCATAGGCGCGCAGCGCGAATGCGGTGTTTGTATATAGTGTTCGTGGTTGTGGAATTTGTGTGAAACGCACAAGTCGTTTGCTCAAAATGAACGCACGACTGCGACCCCGCTATTGAGTTGTTGGTGGCAAATGTGGTGAAAGTAAAAAAAAAAATGGCTGTGGCTTAGCTGAGGTTAAGCCCAGGATGCGAAGCATACTAGCCTTTATTTTAGTTGTTGAATCACTGTTTAGCCTGGTGAACTACTGTTGCTTGGCTATATTTGGTTCGGCTAGACGAAGAAACAACTCATGCGTTACTCTGCTTCGCCTTCAAGAGTGGAACGCGACAGCGTTCCCGTCGACCCGCCAAGGGGTGTAAGACAATGGGCTACGGCGCAGCCACTACGCGCCCCGCATTGGACGCGGTGAGCGTCGAGCAACGCAGCGTTCGGCGCGGCAACGAAATGTGCGCCTGAGCAAGCGACGCACGCCTGAGCCTTAGAAACAGCTCATTTCTAAGGCAACACCGCATTCACTAGAGGCGCTTTTGTACCGCTTTGAAGCATCGTACTCGTGGCTCAGTGGTAGCGTCTCCATCTCACACTCCGGCGACCCTGGTTCGATTCCCACCCAGCCCATCTTGCAAGAGTTAAGCCAATGCCACCTATAAAATCAGTCTCCGTAGCACGCCGCAACCTTCGCTTCTCATTCCAACGAGCAGCTCTGTCTCCAGGAGGCATCTCACCTCGTGAGTGTCTAGCAGAGGCAAGCGCAGCTGCTTATATACCGCCGCGACGCCGCGAGCGACGGCGCGAGTTGGAGCCCCGTTTCTCCTATGTCGTGACGTCACGGTGTCACGTGGTATTGAAGGCGACACCGCCGCGCCTGAGGAGCTGGGTTGAGCTCTCGTAATATGCTTTGCATAAAAATAATTGCCGCCGGACGAGCATGGCTTACGATTCTTGCCAGTTCATAACACCGACAGTGTTTCTTCGGAGTTAATAACGCTCCTGAAGTTATAAAGCTTGCGAAAGGCCCGCATGCAAGTAGTTACATCATGCTGATAATAATGCTTGTTCGCTACCAGACAATTTCATTGAGGATTCAGTTCCTCTAGAGAAGTGTTCAGGAATCACCCCGATCCGCCAGGGTGGATCACCCTGTTTGATGATTTAGTAGTGCTGCGAAAGCTTTAGTACCTGTCAGCCACAAAAAGGGTGACGCATTTTACCATTATGTAATTTTTTTAATTAAAAAAGGCAATAACGATAAAGAAAGCACCTGTGGTATAATGGTTAGAGCGTCGGGCTGCCATGCTAGGGGTCCTCTGTTCGAATCTTGCCATTGGACAATATTATATGTGTGCGTGCGTCTATATATATATATAAATCGGGCCCCTTGGTTAACCCCCTTTCTTCCCGTTTATTACATAACGAGGGTCTTGAATCCGGCAACATTGATGCCTTCAAGTAGCATGTGTGGGTTTATTGACCAGTTGTCTTCACCCAAAAAGATCACGTTCTCGTGACGCCTGCGGCAAAAAGGACGTTCCACGTCCGCCGCCAAGGTCTGTGAGCGGTGGCGCTGGCTAACACTCCCAGGGTTCTACTAGGACACATAAATAGCCAAGAAAGTGGATGGGGAAACGGCGCCGCAGTATCTCAATTGGAAGAGCATCGCACGCGAAATGCGAAGGTTGTGGGTTCGGTTCAAACCTGCGGCAAGTTGTTTTTTCATCCACTTTAATTTCATGCATTAGTTTTTCGTTTCTTTATTTCATTCATTAGGCACAATTAATTTCCCCTATGTTGTCCCTGGTGTCAGTGTTGGCTTCTTATGATATGACTATAGATATGTATGTATATAAGTGTGTGTGTGTGTGTTTGTGTGTGTGTGTGTGTGTGTGTGTGTGTGTGTGTGTGTGTGTGTGTGTGTGTGTGTGTGTGTGTGTGTGTGTGTGTGTGTGTTTGCAGAACAGGGACCAGTGGTTCCATGGGCACATATCGGACCACATTTTTAGGCTGCACACTATCCGGGATCGGCCCACGATATGAGGATAGAAGCGTACCCGATACGGAAAAGTGGTGGCAACTCACTAAGACAGGCTTTGTCTTAAAGAAAAGAAAGATGCCTAATTGATGCGTTGCTTTTTCAAAAAGAAATGAGGCGAAATTGAACGGTTTCGCCGCTGATAAGTGTTAATGTGTTTGCATTTACCAGAACTTCGATAACTTCTGTTTCATACAGGGCTAATGAAGTCGACGAGAGTATCTAGATGGACTTCTTGGTACGACATTTTCTCTTTTGTTGTAGCGCAGGCAGAACGACAGTGCCGCAGGAAGGCAGATCAGACAACACACAGCGCTGCGTGTAGGCTTGAGCAACCGTCCCGAGTTAATTGGGGAAGTCGCGACTTTCGAGTAAAAGTCCCGGAGTCCGACTTGACCCAATCGAGTCGACTAAGTGTCCTGACCTTCGTTCTTTTTTCTTCTTCCACTGAATAGCTACCAAGGAACCACATTTTCTTTTTATAATGCGCGGTAGCTCGGTTGCACATTCTCATATTTTTTTGTTGAATTGTCATAATGACTGTTTAGGTTCTTGTTGTGGTTGTGGTTCTGTTGAAGACCCTAACCATTCACAATACCTCCGTCTTTATTTGGGAGCCGTGTTAGCCAACCCGGCACCTACGGCACTTTTCTTGATGTTAATCGCGGCGCGGCATATGCTTCAACGCCTGTGCACGTGGAGCCGCCGTAGAGCTTAGCGAAGCACTGGAGTACTGATTGCGTGTTGTCATGCTAGCACCAGGTTCCTTCAATTGGCTTCATCGTAAAAATTACTTATAGAACGTTCTAGCACCAGTGTTCTGTAGGCAATAATAAGACCTACGCTTTCTGAGAGAGATGGGGGAGAGAAAGAGAAACAATGCAAAGCAGGTCATGTGCACGATGTTGTCTACGGGCCTTCGAACCAGGTTCAGCTCCCTGCCTCGTATACCTTCCTTCTCCTCGCAATGGCGCTACGTCATTGTTCGATTGCATACGTTCGACGAGTATATACGTTCAGTGACGCTCCTGCACGGCGTGCGGAACAAGGTCTGACGAAAAGCGTTGTTTGAGGCGACTGCACTACGCACAGGCCATGGCGGACACTCGATTACCGAGATCCTGCGGTCTGAAAGCTTGTTAGGAGGCGAGTCTGTATATATTCAACTACGACTGCACAGGGCCCGCTCATCTTGCCTATAGAAACGACACTGCAAGTGAGAGAGCTTTGTAAATTGAGGGCGGGCGGCCCGAAGCCTTTAGTCAGGCATAGTCAGGCGACTTGCAGTTGACTCTTGCCTCGGCACTATGACAATGTTGTATTGTCAATAAAGTAAGCAAGCGTTGTGCAAGAAATCAGCTCGATAAGCCACGACGCATATTTATTTATTTATTTATTTATTTATTTATTTATTTATTTATTTATTTATTACAGAGTCTCTTCTGCGCCATACAGTCATTATTGCGCGCGCGGGGAGCAGGAGAGAATATGTACATAGAAAAAGAGGACCACAAGTTTCGCCTCAAAGTGTAATACACAATGTTGTGAGACTAGTATGAGGATTCAATAAACGCGTGAGCAGAGAGTGGCTTATTAAAGAAAAAAAAATGGCTGTGGCTTAGGTAAGGTTAAGCCCAGGATGCGAAGCATACTAGCCTTTATTTTAGTTGTTGAACCACTGTTTAGCTTGGTGAACTGCTGTTGCTTGGCTATATTTGGTTCGGCTAGACGAAGAAACAACTCATGCGTTACTCTGCTTCGCCTTGGACGCCCCGCATTGGACGCGGTGAGCGTCGAGCAACGCAGCGTTCGGCGCGGCAACGAAATGTGTGCCTGAGCAAGCGACGCACGCCTGAGCCTTAGAAACAGCTCGTTTCTAAGGCAACACCGCATTCACTAGAGGCGCTTTTGAACCGCTTTGAAGCATCGTACTCGTGGCTCAGTGGTAGCGTCTCCGTCTCACACTCCGGAGACCCTGGTTCGATTCCCACCCAGCCCATCTTGCAAGAGTTAAGCCACTTCTCCTCTGTCGTGACGTCACGGTGTCACGTGGTTTCAAGGCGACACCGCCGCACCTGAGGAGCTGGGTTGAGCTCTCGTAATAAGCTTCGCATAAAACAAAACTTCAAGTGCTAGAATTACACGTTTAGTAAGTACGCCTGTATATCCACAGAAGACCGATGGTTCTCACGCTGCGCAGGCGTATCGTGAGGGTGGCCAGATGTTAGTAAAGTATAGAATAGTTCTTTGACGCGCGATCGGGGAGCAGGAGGCGGGTAGCCGAAAGTTACGTCTGATTAAATTATGCCTACCGTACGCCCTGGTTGCAGCACTGTTTTATATGCTTAGGCCAGCTAGGTCAGCTTATCGGAAAAATGAATGCCCGAGTATTTGTATCACTGCCTTTTTTTTTCTTTAGTGGAACACTGTTGAAAAAGTATTCGAAAACGAATAGGGAGCGTTTTCGGAAAATCCAAATTGGTTGCCCTTTTTTTCTCGCATACAATCGCATTTTGCCAATTTTCGTGTACCGTTGATGGACACGGTCTAGATCTTGCTGGACGAAGAGGACTTCACACAAATTCTTTATATTTCGCTATGTAACGTCGTCGACTTAGAGATGGATTTTGCAGCCATGTTTCTGAGCAATGTCGTTGACGCAAATCAAGAACAACGAAGGAGCACGAGGAGCAGGAAATAAAGAGAGAAAACAGGGATGTTGACTAGAAATTCGTCTGGTTGGCTGCCCTACTCTGGGGTATGGGAAATAATAATAATAATACTTTATTCCACAAAGTCACAAAAAAGCAGCGTACATAACAGGCCTGCCAAAGCCACACAGGGCTTGAGCGGCAGTGCCTGGCAGGCAGCGGAACAAGCACTTATGCAATTGACATGTACTTTTCACATTTAAAGTAGTATATGAGGAAAAAAATAATAATAAAGAAGCAAGAAAAAAAACACTAATGATTCCCTGAGGCGACTAGTCAATTTGCCTAAGTGCCTTTTTTAACTTGTATTTTGTTCGAGCGCGCAAGGCGGTTTGAGACAATTTGTTAAAATATACAGGAACATAGCAGTCTCGTATTCTCCTGCCATATCTTGTACAACGCCTGGGTACGAGGTAAAGATTCTTTGGCCGCAAACAACGTGAGGGAACGTACTTCACCCTGAAATTACTTTCCCAGAAGTGTTTTAGCACAACAGTTTCCAGCAGTAGTGGATTAAAGTCTGGCATAAATAAGGTAAGAGGGAATAGAAACGAGGGAATAGAAAGAGGGAAAGAGGCATAAAGAGGGAATAGAAAGAAAGAAAGAGATAGATAGATAGATAGATAGATAGATAGATAGATAGATAGATAGATAGATAGATAGATAGATAGATAGATAGATAGATAGATATATAGATAGATAGATAGATAGATAGATAGATAGATAGATAGATAGATAGATAGATAGATAGATAGATAGATAGATAGATAGATAGATAGAGAGGAAAGCCGCGGCGAGCTCGCGCACGCACGTGGAGGGCCTGGGCGAGTCAAAGACGTTCGAAGGCGCTGGCAAAATCCCCCGAGGCATGCTTGAATCAAGTTTCACTTCATCGGACCTCCTGCATCGGATGGGCCTCTAAATAAAGCCCGCGCCACCGAACAATCTGCGACCGGATGGCGTCGAGGAATGGGGCGCACGACTGCGTTCGAAGCAGGCGCTCGTGAGCGGGAATATTCAACGCAGCTTCTCTTGCGTAGACGGCAGCACTTTTCCGGACTCATTAAGGCAGTGGAATTCAGGAAGTTTTCCACGCGTCGTGTCCGACGGCCAGTTGGGATTAATTGACTACGTCGACTGTTTGCCGATATTTCGCGAAGTCGGGTAGTAAAATCATCTTAAAGGAAAAGAGAAGGATGCTGGCCAAAAATGTGTTGTAGAATAAGTGCAAGAATTGTTTTTCTTTTTTTAATATTTCCTTGAGCTTACGTACGGAAGCCCAAAACGCTTAGAGGCTGCCACGTCATTGGAGCTGAGTGGGAATAAGAGGGGCCTTTCCGTAGGCGTTGAATGCACCTATATTTGATTTAAGTATGCCCTCGGGCTCAGTACATTTTTCGCGTCTACTCGGTTAGCTTTCCGAACTGCTTGTAGACAGCAAGACGCAGCTCTCGTTCTTGGAACAAATGTGCCTGGTTGTCTTATTAGGATGCCGACTCATTGTAGCGAATCATCGCGCCCGTAAGGTAAACAGTTGCACTTTGAAGCGGAGCTTCCTTTACGTGGAGTAATTTTATTTGCATACACCTGTTGTCACCACCTCCTCACCACGTGCATCACGAATCATCTTTGTCCCCCTGACATCTCTGGGTGGACGTCTCACACTGTGTATCCGCGTGATCTGTCGTTTACATTTCAGATAGCTTAGGACTGGTTTTCGAATTGCAGTAATAAAAAAAATGCACGAGATAAATGTTCTCATTACCTCAGGGCGTAAGCATGAGGCAATACAGGAGATTAAACGTTGTAGAGGATGAACGTAATAACAATCGTACTCGTCGGCGTTGTTTCGGTAGTAGTGAACTGACGGCTTCATTAAAGCTTCGATTTACAAAGATCCAGACTTGCGCTTTGAATCTGCATAATCTTTTAAACTCTCTTTACAACACCGTATTTGTAAGTCAGTGCTTTGCGCTTGCTGTCATGCGATTTGAAATGTCCGCTTTTAGTAATGATAAAGCAGTCGTGGGCTGCTAAATAATAAAGTATTTTCTATTTCTCTGGACAATTTTCTTCTCTGTTCTTCTCACAGGCTTCCTCTTCGAGGCAGCAAGGCCCGCGTTTACCCCGAAGAAAATTTGGAAAAGAATCGAGTGTTCACCATGGGAGAATACGCGCAGTGCTTGGACGCCAACCGCGTGTTTAAACGCAGTGTCCACCACCACCGGCTAAGCTCGTTTCAAGCATGGCGCTTGCTACCTGTTTTCTTCATGGCGTGGGTGTCCACCGTTCTTGCTTTTTCTCCAGGTAAGCTGAACAACGCTGTCTTATCAGGTCTGCTATCGTACTCCAATTTCACGTGTACGCGAACAAATAAATTCACGTTAGTTTTTTTTTTTGCATTGTTACTTACATGTTTCATGCCGCCACACTTGAGGAGATCACGTGGTGTCAAAGAAGGTACCGCGTTCGTTTTCAGACTGCGAAGCTAGAACTTGCTCCTGTTTAATGCAGCTTACTTATAGAGGCTTGCCTGGGGTGTTGAACACCTGTAGGGGACGTTCGCGTTTTCATTTGTCCTAGTTTTGATAAAATCATACTATTGAAGAAACAGACTGCTGTGTACTATATGAAAACATTTGTTCTCGTCCGCAGCCTCTTTACCGCTAAAGCTGAGTCTTTTAGTTGCCAGTTTCATTACACACGGTCTTGCACCCCTGGTGGGCTTCCGGAAAGTGTGCATTTGGCTACTAACGTGCGGAAGCGATAAAGCTGCAAGATTAGCCGACAAGGCAATCGGAAATGAGCGCCATTTCTACAACAACAACAACAAAAAAAAAGAAGGAAGAGAAATATTGTTTTGTTTCAGAACATGTTTGCTGCTCGCCTACAAGTTTTCGCTGTCGTACAAACGTTTGTTGACTGCACCTCCAACAGCCGGCTGGATTTCACGCGAAGGAAATATTATCACGAAAGCCAAAGGCGTTTTTACCAGCCCGCTTAGTACTTAGAACCTCTCGGAAATTTTACACACAGATAAGAGCGAGTTCAGTCAAGTGGCGAACGCTTAAACAGTGGCACGAAGGTTGGCTGGTTTGCGGCAATGCACCACGCCGATGCTGCTGTGTTCTCTTCCGCGCCCCCCAAAATGATATTGTTGCGTACGCCCAAACTGCTGCGTAATGGCGTTAGTGGCCTCAAGGTTCACAGACGTCAATCCCCTATACAATCAGGAGTTTACTACATAAACACTGTATGTATAATCAGAAGTTCATGATTATGCTGAAAGGTCAATGTGCCTCGGCTGTCAGTGTGACAGTGTTGCACGCGTGTGTACGCATACGTCCTTATACTCTACGTGCGAGTGTGGATACAACTGTTCGCCCATACTTCACGCGTACAGTTCCCGTATACCATTAGAACGCGCCAGCTTTGATGATATAGACGCTACGACATACACGGCTCGGCAAACAGTGCACCGGCAAGCTTAACGCTGCCGCGCAAGAGCTAGAGCTCTCCGAAAACGAGAGCGGAAGCGCACCCGGGGCAGTTAAGCATGCGCAGCACATGCAGCTTGCGGCGGATTCTATAGCTTCAGGCTGGTTCAGTCTGGCGGTCAAGCCTGAGCATCTCTTACGCAGTGTCATCAAAGTATGTCACTACGCATCCAACAAATCAGTGTCCTAGGCCCATCTAATATCAGTGTGGTCCAACGTAAAGCCAATGCAACTCTGCATTTTATCTGCACCTACACAGCTGTTTGGAAAACTTTCCCGCCAAGAAATGCGAATTAGGTGCCGAGTTCACAAAACTTTTACAGCGAAGCTGTTAGTTAGCCTCGTGCTGGTAGGCATTTTTCGTGCCCGTCCGTGAAGAAAAAACTTCATCATCAGCAATGGCTCATAACCCCCTAAGCAAGCAAAGATGCAATGGCTCATCCCCCTCGTAATGCAGAGGTACTGTTTGTGTATGTCAAAGCTGGAAATAAAGAAAAAAATAATGCAGAGGCTACAAGCACTCAGCCGAGTAAAGCGAACAGTGCATACAATTCATTGGAATCATGCATACAACGTACAGAACGGCGTATGTTTCAAAAAAGAGTAAGCTTAAAACAAGCATCTATCACCATTAGCAAAGATCATACCCCCGTAAGGTCAGAGGCTACAAATGCTCAGTCAAGTGAAGCGAACAGTGCATACATTCATTGAAATCACCCGTACAACACACGGAACAGTGTACGTTTCAACAAAGAACAAGCTCAAAACAAGCATCCGAACTATCAATAAAGCATCGCACACCCTCCTCAGCAGCATGCAGTGGTGGTTTTGCAACAGCTACGCTGAACATCCACTTTCACTTGGCCGGGATGGCGAGTACATACTTTTTGTTCTTAATTAAGAGCTATTTGTCATTGGCTGGCAGTCCCACGTACTATATTTTTGAAATATACGTCACCACTGGATGGGGGCGCCTGTTTTTTGCGAACAGTTTTAACGCAAACAACATTTTTTTTTTTAATACGAGACCTGCTGTCGTGGAACATATCAGCACTCTTGTAGGCTGTGTGTCTGTGTGTAAGAGGAGCCCTCTGGAGATGCTGTACAGCGCCGTTGCTTTTATAATTAGTTAACATCCTATGATACTGCTTCACCACTTTACTTTCTACGCATGTATAGCTGCATTCGAATGCATACTTCGTGTGACTGAAGCGCTGTCGATAGTAGTGCGCACCAAGAATTCGTAATAACCATGTTGCTTGTTTTCCAGCTTACATTTATCACGCGCTCCCCGTAGATGCTGAGCTGGTTTACACTGTAAACATTTATCGGAGTTAAAAAAAAAAACATGTAAAGAGAGAGGACAGAACAAAGAGAGGCACTAGTCACACGCACTCTTGAAGGACTGCACAAAGTTTCCCATTTCGCCCTTAAACCTTTCATCTCCTTTCCCCACAGTGCAGAGTAGCAAACCGGACGTGCGTGTGGTGAAGCCACCTGCCTTTCATTGCTTCTCTGTCCGTGTCCCTACCAAAACATTGCAAGGTGTAATACGTGTCTTTTTAAGCGAGGTGGTCTTTCACACGTAACATGTTCGGTTCTTTTATTTATTTATTTTTACTCAGTGAGACACACGCCTCGGAATATTGTACATTCGCGTGAACTGCCGCTTTTTTTTTTTTACAGCGAAGCTGCATATATCTAGGGTTCGGTGCATTTTTTTTTTCTCCGTGAACAAAAATTATCATCATCAATGGCTCATGACCCTGTAAGCATTCATGATCCTATAAGCAAGCAAGAAATGCAATGGCTCATAGCCCCGTAAGGCAGAGGCTACAAGCACTCAGCAAAGTGGAGCGAACAGTGCTTAAATTCTTTCCAATCACGCATAGAACATACAGAACAGCAAGTCGAAAGGTGTCGTCATCAATGGCTCATACCCCCGTGAGCAAGGGCGTATAAACCCGTGAGCAATGGTTCATACCCCAGTAAGCAAGCAAAAAAATGCAATGGCTCATAGTCCCGTAAGGTTCATGGCTACTCACTTTGCGTGAATTAGCTGCGATGACACTGCCCCTGTTGCCGTTCTCGTTGATTGCAATGTGGATGTGTCGGTACCGAAGTGGGAGCGGTTCACGCGTTCCGTATTGCAGACATATCCCTTGCGATGCCATGCCGATCCGGCGCAAATGACCACCCAGCGGCGTACGTCCATTGATTTGACATTATAAAATAATGTGACTGCAGCTGCGAGTGAAATAATGACCACCCATCGAGACAATAAATGAGCTCGTGTACCTTTGTTCAAAATTATGTCTCGCCTCCGTGTCGTGTGCAAAACAGCTTCGATAGTCAACCACTTTCACAAAGTGGAATGGCCCATGATTTTTTAACCGAAACCACCCCGGCCCGGCACACTTCCTTATCAGATACATGGCCTTGGCTTCAGAGGGGCGTTGAATTTTTGCTTATACTCGTACACCGCGCGGTTCTGGTCTTATAGAACCACGGTCGCCGGGGAACTGGAAAATGCGTTACCCTCTATCAACGCTCTGGTTTCAGCGTGTTCACGCCTTGGAGCTTAGAAGCGTTGCGTTTCTGGAAAACTTCGACGGTATTAGGAAGTCCCCGAGGGACGCCGGAGACGGCTGTCACGAAAGTTTTCCCTGGGCTGCAGCTTGAAAGTGAAAGCGCGGATTAGTGAAGACCGGTCGGACACCGGCCGACGTGCTCAAATAGCCGCGGTTAGTGGCAGATTGGGGGAAAGAAAGGCTCCGAAAAGCGAAAAAAAAAGAAAGACAGTAAGAAGGTGAGGAGAAAATAATGGAAAGGAAGAAATGAGTAAACAGAGCCAGGAAGGGAGCAGCTGCGAAAGAACGCTGGAAATCGGAGAAAGAAAAATAGAAGAGAAACGGTCAAAGAAAGGACCTGGAGCTGTAGCAATCGAGCGAGCGAAAAAAGAAGGAGAACAAGGTGAGCTCGGATTTACCGGCGACTTTCCCGAGAGATTCTCCCGCGCTTTCGATGGCGGCTAAACAGCTCGGCGAGTTTAGCCTCTCCAGTGTACTACTCCTCGCCTCTGAACCGGAAGGGATAGGCCATGCCAGAGCGGCGCCCGCTTTATCGCGCAGCAGTGCCTTCGGTGTTGCTTCCCCGCAATGTCGCGTGGGCCCTCAGAGCACCGTCGGGCTTCTATGGAGACGCCCAGCTCGCGTGGCCTTTTTTAGTTTCTTTGCGCGCTTCTCTCGTTTATTCGTTGCTTGTTTTCGTGTGCGCACGAGATAAGTGGCCCTATTCAGGGTTCGAGAGCGCGTCGCGCGCCCTGACTCGCTCGGTCTATATATCGGAGCGCTGCCCTCTAACCGGCGCTCGATAGTTGTTCCTCCCTATTTCCTCGCTCCCTTTGAAATTCAAATAGCTCCCTCATTGTGCGAGGACGACTATTGGCCTCGCTCTCGGTGTTCCCGTCGGGCTCACGAGTTTGCTTTCCTCAACTTTTACCTCGCACTCGTTCCGAGCTCGAGCAAACGCGCACGCCCACTAATCGATAAACGAAAAATACAAACAAACAAAAGAAAGAATATAACTATAAGAAATCAACTCGTCTGCATGGCCTCACACGGCACCAGAAACAAAGGCATTGTCTTTGTTCGAGCAGAAGCAATGAAGTTAAATTTAAAAAAAAATATATCTATAAACGAATGGGCTACAATCTTTGTTTTCGGAATGGTTAACGCTTTTAATAAAGTGTTCCCCCCCCCCCCCCCCGCCCAGAAGCTAGGTGAAAAAATTCGCTTGGCGTGGAGGCAGTGCTGGTGTGGATAAAGAAGATGGATCACTAATTCTAAAATAAGCAAACATTTTAGTATGGAAGAGAAGCTAAGAGATAGAAATCAGTCCCTGCATTGATAAAACGAGTGTGGCCTAGTTACACGAAAGTGACAGTGTTATCTTTTCCCGTGCACCACCTATTCCTTTTGAAGAAAAGAAACATAATAGAGGTACGCAAATACTAAGTTGTCCCTAAATTATTCTGCTTGAATTTTATTCTTTGTTGTGCAGTGCTTTCTTTTTTTTTTTGACGTGAATTCAAGTGACGCGAATTATTCCAGCCACATAGCACAATATCTAAACGCAAAATTATTCAATAAAACAACAAGATTTCGCATTGTTGCGTCAGGCTAAAGAAAAAAAGTGCATTTCGGTCCCCGCATACATGGGCTAGCGCATCTCTTAGAAGCTAACTGGAAAGATAAATCTTAATACGCTAACCTAATTTCGACACATCGCCAAGCCACATGTTAGAAGGTCACCCCTTTCCTTCAAGAAACAGTTGTTTGTCCTCCTTCCACCATGTATTGTCGACAACCTTGTCAATGTTGTTGTTGTCCCCTTCAACATATGGTACGTACTCACGAAGGGGGATTGGCCAATGTTCGCAATGGAAACATAATAATAAGTGATTGCTTCCCGTTAACTTAGTTGTCGCTACTACCTATATTTAAATATTGTGAAGAGGTTTATTGGCTGCGGACTGAGAGCGGCAGTAGCAAGAGTCCCAGCACGAGCGGCGAACTTCATGCCTAGCGTTGGTGATCGTGATTGGCCAGCGTTCGTTGTCTTCACTGTATAATAACAATAATAATAATAATCATCATGATCATAGTCGTCGTCGTCGTCATCATCATCATCATCATCATCATCATCATCATCATCATCAACAACAACAACAACAACAACAACAACAATGGCGACGACGACGACGACGATGACAACGACGATGACGACGAAACATTTTCTAGAACGAAGGTAGATCAAGACTAGCAGAAAGGTGCCTTAAATTAAGATCTTTTACAAAAAAAGTAAGGAAAGAAAATTGCGCTATTTCCCAGCGCCTACATCCCGGAACGGCTTCAACGACATTCACCTAAAGGAATAGAAAAAAAAAAGAGAGAGTTGAAGAAAAAGCAGGCGACTTGAAAGACGCATGAAAAAAAGAACGGAAAAGCTATTTAAACTGCGACCACTCGGCAATTCTGTTGTTGGGTCCAGGAGAGGAGTCGGGGGGAGGAGGGAGGGTAAATGAAAGCCCTGCTGGCGTTGTTATATGGAGACACGAGTCATTACTCGCGCATTCGCTATGTCTCTCTCCTTTGAACTCCTCTTCAGCGAGCTGGAAAGAGGGACGCGCTTCCGCTCCTCTTAATAAAGTCAGCCTCCCTGTTTGCTTACCTTTAATTTTATTTGCTTCTGTCGTCACCGTCCCCGTGCCCCGCGGTGGTCTTTCCTTTTGTTGTGACGTTTCTGCTCGTCGCGTCCAAATGGCGCGTGCGCAAAACGCGAACGCGGCATCCCTGCGGGGAGGAGGCAGTGAATTGCGCCAGCTCAAAGCGTTAATGCGCGGAAAGGTTAACATCTAATAAAGCAAGGTTCAAATAAAGGTTCTTCTCACTTCATTTACTTGCAGTGAAAGGCGCGCCCACCATTAGCACAGCTTTTCATACCAGAGGACGCCTTACGTTTACGCCATCTTATAAGCCTTTAAAAACAGCGTGCAAAACATGAAAAAGGAAGGAGCGATGCTCTCAGCTATCAATTTTTTATTTTTCCAGTGCGGCTAAAGAAGCGCTAGAAAATGTACTGCTTTTACGAGAGGAATAATGTTAAGGAAATGGTGTTCAACGACCTGAAAGGGCACGGGAGAGCTATATGCTAATGTGATGATATCAGGGTATGGTTTACAAGCAGAATTTTACATGCTGATGGTTTGTTTCCATATTGTAAAGCGCCTGAATGAAATCGCGCCAACCTAATGGGACTCTAAACGGAACGATATGTGAAACACGCAAGTCAGCTTCCCCACAGACTTCGTCTGGCCTGTTCAATATGGTGGACGTCGGGCTACGATCACAATTAATGTCTCAAATGCTGACTGGCAACATGATTCTTACCGCCCTCCATTCCACACACCACCCAACCTGTCAATTAAGACGTGTGCCCCAGCTTTAACAGTGCTACTAGCAGGAACGCGGCCATCTTGGTTTGGGTAATGTGCAAGAGTGGGAATGCCTGTTTAGAAGATTTTGCATATCATCCAGACGACCGTTGCACCGACGTCATTCCGACATTACGAATCGCACGGATTACGCGGTGGTTCTGTGCTACATGTACATTTTTCTTTTCCGCAGCGAAAGTCGATATCAGTTCATATCAATGCGCCGCTAAACACCACGCTAAGACGGGGCGCGAATTCACTTTACAAACCTGCAGGGGAGCGATGCGGTACATGCTTTAAGGTCTCCATTGATTGCCATTCACAGAGCTGTCGGTTTAAGTTTGCGTGCACTAACTGCAGTGAATCGCAGTGTATTCAAATGCGAAAGAATAAGAAGGCAGGAGCGAGCACTGTTGGCTTTTTGCCCATTCTTGAGACTGTTATAGGTAGGTGCCGCGGAGAGAACTGCCATTGCAGGAGAGAGAGAGAGAGAGAGAGAGAGAGAGAGAGAGAGAGAGAGAGAGAGAGAGAGAGGTTAACCAGACGCACGTCCGGTTTGCCACGGCGTAGTTTCTGCTCGAATAGGGCGCTGGAAGTCTGTCGGAAATTGAACCATGACTTGAGCGAACTAGATCCTGCCAGTGGATGTCCGCAACACAAGGTAACGTGTCGCAAGCTAGTTCGGAGGTGTTCGATCCAGTGTGTCAGACGTCGTTCATCACAAAAAGATCCCAATGTAGATGCGGATTTCGGGAGTCCCATAGGCATATTCAAAGCGCTGCATACTCTTGATACGTTTCAGGTTAGTTCGAGACAGTGGCTGCCAGGGCTGGGAAGCTAAAAGTCGGTTTTCAGGGTCTTGTGTCACCAGCAGAGGCGCCAGCTGATTTTCCGGTTCTTCCTCTGGTTCCGCTTCATCCTGCTCGTTATCGCCTAGCTGTGATGATGACGGTGAGCACGTCCAGTTTATTCCTGCACTCCAGCACCATGTGGCGCAGGGTGGTGGCTGTGTACGGTGGGCAGAATTTGCAGTCCCACCCATGGGGCCCTAGATGCATGGCGTGCGGCGGCGCTCCGTGGGTAGGTTCGAGCCTGGAGCCTTCTCCAGGTCGCCGGTTGTTCTCTACTCGGCCTCTGTAGTGCGCCAGGATCTCTGAGTACTTTTCGGGTATCCATTCATCCTCTTCATGGCAGGCATGGCTCCGTGTTCTGCGCGTCAAACATTATTTTTTTTTGTCTTGAAACGTTCAGAGAGAGCTACCCGTATCCAAAAGATTTAAGTAAAGAGGACCTAGTCTGCTCCATGCCTCTAGGGTTTGTTATCAGGAAATAAAATAAAAACGTAAGGGGCAATAACGAGTTTTAAATTTCGCGTACGGAAAGGGGTTTAGGTGCCCAAAGGGGCTTTTGCGTATGCAAAATACCAAGCCCAGTTTTTCTTCCTCTGTACTCTCGTTTTTTTTTTGTACACATTTTTTTGCGTTCTTTTGTGTGCGCGGAGGTTTGCGTCTCTAACTTTGTGTACGCAAAATCTAACACGCCATAATACTATACGGAAAAGTTTGCAAGTATTTGTTTCCGACTTCGGTCCTACATGTTTTCCCCAGCGAAAGCTATGTATAGCAACCCTCCGGCGGTGGTCGATGTCCGACCTTCTGCGCGTCGCGCCGACACGAAAATATTTTCGTCTCCATGTTTCTCGCGAATGCTATGTAGCTTTCAATCTCATGGAGGTATCTTGGAAAATATTACGCTGGAATTGGCCGCTAGGACTACTATATCACCGCGCGGAGTTGCGTTTACTTGCATTGATTAGTTAGTTCACAGCGAAGTTGTAAACGTTATAAAATTCGCCGTCTGTTGCCGATACACGGCCGTCTAAGGAGGGAGAATGGTTACAGAAAACGCCTGCAACTCTTGTTTTATCGAAACTATCCCGAAATAAATTATATGACAATTAGCCTCTGAGACAGCTCTAACATTACGTTTAGTTTCATCTACTTTTCTTGATTACGTAGCTCACAGTGAAGTTGTAAATATTGTCGAATTCCCGTCTTCTGTCAATACATGGGCTTCTACGGGAGGGAAACGGACAGTCTCAATGATTGTCCGCGAGAGTAAAACTGTAGTCCTTCCACGGTTCATTCAGTTAAGCACTACTACTACTACTAGTACTACTACTACTACTACTACTACTATTACTACTACTACTACTAATACTACTAATACTACTACTATTTCTACTACTACTACTACTACTACTACTACTACTACTACTACTACTACTACTACTACTACTACTACTACTACTAATAATAATAATAGTAATAATAATAATAATACCTATATATACATAGGTGCGTCGATTGAGGTAAAACACGCCACAGCTTCGCTGCTCGTCCTTCTCCACAGAGTGGTAGGGCTGACGCATTTTCTTTTTTATGCGAAGCATATTACTAGAGCTCAACCCAGCTCCTCAGGTGCGGCGGTGTCGCCTTCAATACCACGTGACACCGTGACGCCACGACAGAGGAGAAACGGGGCTCCAACTCGCGCCGTCGCTCGCGGCGTCGCCTTCAAGGCTGACCACGTGACACCGTGACGTCACGACAGAGGAGAAACGGGGCTCCAACTCGCGCCGTCGCTCGCGGCGTCGCGGCGGTATATAAGCAGCTGCGCTTGCCTCTGCTAGACACTCGCGAGGTGAGATGCCTCCTGGAGACAGAGCTGCTCGTTGGAATGAGAAGCGAAGGTTGCGGCGTGCTACAGAGACTGTTTCTAGGTGGCTTTGCTACGGCGCAGCGACTACGCGCCCCGCATCGGACGCGGTGAGCGTCGAGCAACGCAGCGTTCGGCGCGACAACGAAATGTGCGCCTGAGCAAGCGCCGCACGCCTGAGCCGACGCCGACGACACCGGCTTTTCTGCGACACGAGCTCCTTAACGCTGTCGCGTTAAAATAAAGGCTAGTATGCTTCGCACCCTGGGCTTAAACTTAGCTAAGCCACAGCCAGTTTTTTCTTTTTTTTTTAGCATCGCCCGAACACAACTTCATCTTTCGTCTGCCGTACGAAACCCTCACAGCTATGCGCGTATAGATCATGCGAGCAGAAAAGTCAGCGCGCGCGAGAGAGCGCCGGCTCCCTTGACCGCCTCGCAACAAGCGCTAACCCCGGTCGCCGCAGGCTCGCGTTCCTCGGCGTCGTTAATCACTACGCGTTTCTCAACGGGAGCGCCTGCGAACTACAGCTCCGAGGGGTAACGCCCCCCGGCCGAACAAATCGGGCGCGCTCCTCTACCGCCGGGGCGTCGTGGCTCAAATGTGGCCGGTTGTAACCGGCGTTGACCCCCCTCCCCTCCCCCGTTCCCCCAATCCTCTCCCTTCCATCTCTCTCTCTATCTCTCTCTCTCTCTCGCCTATCTTTACCCACATCTCTCTCTAGTTTCAGCGGTGCTTTTTTGCGAGCTTCTGACGGCCACTTGAAACTGCAGCTTGCAAAACGCGTGCCGCGCTGTGTAACGCTGGAAAAATAGCGCCCCTCTTTTAAACGAAGGCACGGCAGTTAAGTGGTGTGTTGCGTGAGGCTGGGTGAAACAACACTTTCTATAGTCTCACGAGGGGAACGCGGCTACTGATGGAGTGGCAGGGGAACGCCCTTCGGAGGGTGTAGGGGAGGGGGGGGGGGGGTCTTTTACTCGCAGCAGTCGAGGAGTGGTAGACAAAGTCGGTGTTGCGTATACGGGCTGCTATAGGAAGGAAGGGCTCGAGGCAAGGACCGAGCTTTGCGCAGATCATTGCTATAGGTGGCTGTTTCGCCGCCGCTTGTTTGCGGCGAGACACGTATAGAATTCGTTTCGTGCCGTTAACGAGGAGTATAGGGTGTAAAGAAGAAACGAGGAAGGAAAAAAAAAGGAAAAGAAAAGACAAAAGTAAGGAACGACGAAGGAGGTGTATAGTACAGAAATAACAAAAATAAGGTTATTCGTTCGGTTAGTTTGACAAACGGTGACAGAATGGAGAAGGTTATACCCTGAGCTGCTGCGGCGACTTTTTGTCTCGAGAAAAAAAAAAAAAGCTTTGCATACGAATGCAAATCCAAGAATCCCATGCATTAAAAGGCACTAGTGAGAAAAGATGGTTTCTTCTGTACTTGTAAATTAGCCTTCCACGATATATATATATATATATATATATATATATATATAAGGAAAACGGCAGTCTTGCCATGCTAGACGCCTGGTAAGCCAGAAAAAGCGCAATAACAAAAGATGGGTGGCGATGCCTTCTTGAAGTTCCCGCTCCATCTCACTGTGACGTCAGCGTCTTCTAGAGCTTGGTTAATTATGTACCGGTGAAGATAGACTGCATTGTGCTCTAAAGGAGCCCAACTTCGAACGTGGAGAGCATCGGGAACTTTTGTTGGGACAATGTGGCCTATAAATACGACAAAAACACTTTGAACTTTATGACATCACAGCACGCACAAACGTTGGAGTTTCTGCGCGAAATTAAAAAAATAGCAATAACCTTGATCTTAATTTGCTCTTCTAATTATCAACCTATTACTTTGGAAATAACGAGAACAGAGTTTCACAAACAACGCTTTTTCCGCCTAAACTGATTTAGTGTTTCGCTTTAGTGTCTCTTGGAATACGGCGAAACAAGTCACTTTGTTTAGCGCCAAAGAACGGACACAAGAAAGACGACAGGACAAGGCGCTACTCTCAACTGACATCATTTTTATTACGTCACTTCTTTATAGAGAGCAATATCTAGACGAACATTCGCAGTGAGCACCATGTGCAGGAACCACCAACAATCGATCACCAGAGGGCACTCATGCGACAGAATCAAAAAAACCATATTCTGCGCTGTACAAAGGGTAAAGAAGGCACGCTAATACACTGTGACGCCAATGACTGTATGAAGAAAGCTTCTGATAATTCTCGGGCGGTGGTATCACGGCTCTTTTTCAAAATCATAGTATCACGAAACATAGCTTTGCACTTGCATATTTTACAATGTTGAGCCAAACGGGAACCTGTGCCTGTCGATATGGATCGCTCATGTTCTCTAAGGCGCTCGTTAACACAGCGGCCTGACTGCCCTACATACACATTGCCACATGACAACGGAATCTTATATACCACACCGACGCTGCAATCTACAAACTTCGCGTGGTTCTTTTCGCAATCTGGTTTTTTACTTGTTTTAGAAATACGGCTGCACAACATTGACAGTTTCTGAGGAGCAGAAAACACTACGGTGATTTGGTATCTAGTGGCAACATTCTTTAGATTGTGAGCAACTCTATGGCAACACAGCACAACTCAAGTCTCTTCTTTCGTGTAATAGAGTTACTTTTGTGCCGCTTTCCTTTCAGTTTCTGAAGAGATATCTCAGAGACCGACGTCACCACCACACTTGGGTAACCCGCAACCTGCAGCCTATTTAACTGTGCAACGAAACTCTGGTTCGCAGTGTGATGACAGGATTTCATTAACAAAGATTCTAGACACATCAAAGCAATGGCGCGTTTCACAATCTTTGAGTGCGCAGGCGCATAAGGTAAAGGTTCCTTACGTGCACGTGGCGAGTACATCCAACAGGTGTGACCTGTTTCTAAGGATAGCTGCAAATCTAAAGAACTGGAGTGTATTTAGCGCTCTGAATTTCTTTATTTAAACGATTACGATATTTTTTTTTAATTCCTGAAATAAAGCAGCGTTCCGAGGCGGAATGGATTTGTTGTACACTGAAGCTTTTGTATTTATTTTCGAGTGAAATTCACGACTGACCCATGGCTCTCCTATCCCTCGAGGACGAAATAGTATTTGTAGGAAAAATTTGTTTCGTATACATTTTTTGAATTGTCCAAAAAAACGTGTCAAAAGACACGGATGCGTCGTCAGAGGCCAGAATATCTGCCCACGAAGTAGTTAACATTTCATGGTGATAACGCTAAAGGTTCTGAGAAATACACAATTTGCATTGATGGTCTGGATCTTGGCACACTGTGAGTGTGTGGAAGCGCCATATAGTGTATAGCTAGATGATCACTCAGATATCGCTGTCAATAACACCAGACTTAAATTTCGAATAAGAGAACTAAGAAGGAATAATTCAATTAGCGTAGCAATGTTCCGACCGATTCTAGTTCGCAATATAATGACATTGACTAAATCAAAGCTTTTATACAGTGAAGTCAGTTCGCTACTTTCATTGCTATTAATGCTCATGTTTACGCTAATATCACCGCCACAAATAATTACCAGCTTGTGTCTAACGCAGTAATAAAAAAAAATGCTTTGGTATATTCAAGGAAGGAAGGAAGGAAAAAGTGGAGGAGGAAAGGCAGGGAGGTTAACCAGTTTAGCTTAACCGGTTTGCTACCCTACACATGGGAGCGGGATGGGGGGATGAAAGATGGGAAGGAGAGAGAGAGGAAGCACATATCACAGCACACAAATCGTCAGTTACAACCCGTCATTCTTGCGTGGTATGTGACATCACCGTCACAGCCGCTTGTCCAAGCCCGTCTCTTTCAAACACCGAAGTAGTTCCTTTGTCGCGTTCTGCTGCGATGTCTTCTGTCGGCGACATGTGAAAACCGTTTCAACTGACAATAGTCTATTGTCAATGTGCGCTAGAACGGACGCCAGGGACTGTCTCTGAACATTATATTAAGGACAGTCGCACAGAATGTGTTCTGGCGTCTCCTCGCAAAGACAGGCACTGCAGAGAGCGTTGTCGGCCATTCCAATGCGAAATGAGTAAGATTTCGTGAATGCCACCCCTAGCCATAAGCGATAAAGCAGAGTGGTCTCTCTTCGGCCTCCCTTCATCTCTATATATAGACATGCATCAAAGAGGCTAGGTGGTAATAACGATTGCTACGGTTGGTCTGGCTGCTTGGTGTGCACCATAGAGAGAGCGATCTGTGCAAACACTCGAAGTCTACTGGCTGCGTCGGACCATCAAAGTGGTATGGCCTCTTCCTGTGTGTCTTCAAGAGCTGCCCGAGCGGCATTATCGGCGTCTTCGTTTCCTATGACGCTGCAGTGACTTGTCGGCCACTGAAACGTCACGTGGTGTCCTTTCTCATGTGATGTATGGAGTAGGCATCTGATATCAAATACGAGCTCTTCGTATGGCCCGCGACGCAGAGCTGATAGCACAGATTGTAGGGCTGCGTTTGTATCACTGAAGATTGGCCATTGTCGAGGTGGTTCCCGATTGACGAAACAAAGTGCAGCGCGAAGAGCAGCTAGTTCCACAGATGTCGATGTCGTTTGGTGGTCAGTCCTAAAGCTGGTGGTAATACCTGTTGCTGGGACAACCACAGCACCGGACGAACACTGGATGTTTGTGGAACTATCGGTATAAATATGTACACTGTCCGCATACCTCTCCTGCAGAAGAAGCAGAGACAGTTGTTTCGGCACAGGCGACGGCATCCCAGACTTTTTCCCGATTCCTAATACACTGAGATGTACTGAGGGGCTGATAAGACACCAGGCGGGTATCGATGGTTTAGATGCAGCGGTGAAGCCCGAGGGAAGTTTGTCGTTGTGCTTGACGATAGCTTGGCGATATTCAAATATGCGTTATGGTTCCCATCTGGAAAGCGGTAAACAACAGAAAAAATAAAATGATTATTTTTTGCGGACAGTGTTTCATAGACAACCCTTGAACAAATCAAATCTCCGAGTAATTAACATGGTAAGCCTTCTTTCACTAAAACAGACACACCACCACCGCAACGAGTTAAGAGATTAAGGTTTTATACATTCCATCCGGGCCGCCGGCATGCGTCACTGCAAAGTATATACCACGTGTCAGACAACATGATCGAATCAAATTTAAAACCAAGTGGGTTAAAGAATGCGTCAAAGTGGGCATACTTATTTCGAACAGATTCCGCGTTCAAGTGAAAAAATTTCATACCTGGCAAACAGACTTTGCCAAAGTGCTTCTTCAAGTCGCTAGGTTCGATATACATAAAAGCTTAATAAAGACATGGTGTGCGCTTAACTAGGGGATATCTCTAGGCTTCTTGGCCTCATAACAACAACCGACTCGCATTCTTTCCGCCTTGCAAGAACGTTCCCTTCATTATGCCAGTCAAAACGAAATTTTCACGTTTCCGTGTCCACTGTTGTGTCTCCCGTAGAAGCCCCCCCCGTTGCGTTTGTTTACCTAAATTTTCATTAATACGCACATCTTATTTAACTGCCCTCAGCTTGTTTCGGCTGCGAAACTAGTCATCAGTGATAGACTGCATGGCAAGACGAACGATAACTCCGGGAGTCTTATCAGGCTGTGATGGCAAACGGTACATGACAGTGATATCAGAGGGAGACAGTGCGGGAAGTTGAAGTGAAGCAGAAACCTCATCAACTTTGTCAATGAGATTTTTGTGCTCAGTTTTTGGAATCCCGTGCAGTTTCAAACTAAGCTTTCGACTGTGCCACTGAAGTTCATTCATTTCTTTTTTCAGATCGTTTACCTATTGCGATTTCTGTCCAGCCTCAGCTCCTTCCATTGGCCGTCTAATGTATTTTAGCTCGTTACCTTGCTGGTCTACTTGAGACAATATTGTGTCATATTTATAAGACAATATTTGCACACTTTTCTCGATAGCTTTCGTGGTGTTCGTGAGGCTCCTGACCTTCTTTTTTATCTCAGCGACTGCTGCAACACTAGTTGTATTAACTATGTTATTTTGCTTTGCTCCCCTGAACATTGGGCATCGTTACTGCTTTCGAGCGGAATCATTTCTCGACTTAAATGTTCTTTCTAGAATGTCTAGAACATACACCCGAGACAAGCAGAGATACGATGTGCCATTCAACGATGCCAATTAAGAAATGCGATGTTGCAAAACTTTAACGAAATCAAAGCAGGCGACAAGCGCACAATTTTCTTTTAAGGTTCTCAGAATAACAACGCGATCCACTGTATAGTTGCTCGCAATTATGTCGGTTTTTCATTACTCGTCACATTTCAATGAGAAGAGTGCCCTCAGCGACACACGCATATGCAAAAAGATAGATAGATACGACTCGCACATAGATAGATAGATAGATAGATAGATAGATAGATAGATAGATAGATAGATAGATAGATAGATAGATAGATAGATAGATAGATAGATAGATAGATAGATAGATAGATAGATAGATAGATACGACTCGCACATAGATAGATAGATAGATAGATAGATAGATAGATAGATAGATAGATAGATAGATAGATAGATAGATAGATAGATAGATAGATAGATAGATGGATGGATGGATGGATGGATGGATGGACGGACGGACGGACGGACGGACGGACGGACGGACGGACGGACGGACGGATGGACGGACGGACGGATGCACGGATGCACGGATGCACGGATGCACGGATGCACGGATGGACGGATGGACGGAAGGACGGATGGACGGATGGACGGATGGACGGATGGATGGATATCCTGCCCATCGCCAACCTCTGTGCGTATGAGACACTTAATATGTTCTCGTGTTTTTTATACTTACTAGGAGATGTAGCCGTACGCGCCAAATACCGAAGGCACGTAGAAGCCTCGGGGCACTTTGTTATTCTAACCCACATCGCTCAGCGCGTCTACATTCGTCATCCGCGCGTGTTCCCAGCGCTGTGTTTGCACTGCCACTGCCGGTTAATCTGAGTGTTGTGCGTATGCTACATGTTTTTCACGTTTTTTTTTTCCAAAGCACAAAGCCAGCCTTTTGATCGACGCTCCTGCCGAGTGTTTGTCATCCGGATTTCACTTTCCGAGAAGTGTTTTCTTCCCCCTCCTGATTCTGATTGATATGGAAAGAGAAACGCCTCGACGGCAGTACCATCGGCGTTCAAACACAAACCAGCTTCTCTACCAGATCACTTTCTCTTTTATGCTTGAAAACGTGGGGAGTATGATGGTGGTTACAAAACAAAAAGGAAAGAGGGCTGAGAGAAGTCGCAAGACCATAAAATCGAAACTTTGTTGTACCTTCAGTCTCGATCGAAATAATGTCCTGGTATGAAATCGATATATCCGTCTCCGTGAGAGGGTGGCGCGTCTTCTTCAGTTCGGAGCCGAAGTTGCGCAGACGCGTCTTTTGATACTATTGCTTTCGTTTTTTTGGGCGATACTTGGCACCGGCAGTAATCAGGAAGGGAAAAATAATATTTGGGATGCTGTTGAACTATTTTGTTTCCTTCTATTCCGTTACGACGGCGACGTCTTTCGCCATCCGAGGAAGGACGATGTCTGGGTGCAGAAGCAGAGAATGCAATCAAACTTGGTTGTGCCGGTGTGATTCGTCTTCAGTACTGCAGCATGCATTCTGGTCTATACATACACATAAGTGCATCTGAGAAACATATACAGCAAGATGAACACAAGGTGCCTTGTTAAGTTCTGTACTTCACGTTGTACGCTGTTTGAAAGCAGTGACATGCCAATGAGTCCAACAGTGCGTTTGGGACTGAGGAGGCGTTTTGATATAGATATTCTTGACGACAGGACACGAAGCGCGGTTAACCGAACGCTGTTGTGACGTGTTAGCGACGGTGAAGAGAGCAGCAAAACTGCGAATGGCGAAACTAGCGTTTCATTGGGCGAACTTGTGGCCTCAACAACAGGCTGCACCTAAAGCACAACGACAGCGGCGAACACAGTCGGCGATCGCCGTAAATCTGAACTGCTGGTCAAGCGCGTCGCCTTTTATACACGAGCCATCGAACGTTCCAGAGTAATCGCTGGTGCGGCTGGTGCGTGTCTTCCAGAGAGTTCTACACAATTGGCGTCACACATACATGCAATCAGATTACGCAAGGTTCGGAGACGACAGCGGTGAGGACCATCGATGCCATTCCTGAAACTTCCTATACCTGCAGGCGCGTCCTGCGCTGAGCGATAAAATTTGTTAGACGGCGAAACGCAGTCACTCGATGCACAAGTACACGCGTCACTATAAATTTGCCCATCTCGTTCCTGCGTCATTGGCGTAAAGGTAATTGGGGCGCGTCTGTGCTCTCACATACCGACGCTAATTTTTATCTTCTGAAAGAGCTCGCAGGCGTTGTCACGATAGAAGGAAGGAAGGAAGGAAGGAAGGAAGGAAGGAAGGAAGGAAGGAAGGAAGGAAGGAAGGAAGGAAGGAAGGAAGGAAAACTTTATTTGGTCCTGCAAGCAGTGATAATTAACCACTAAGCGGGCCGCTCCCACGTCGGGAGCGGAAGGCCAAGTCTCACGGCACGTCGTGAGCCTGCTGGACTGCCCAGAATTGTTCATCCAGGTCCGGGCTGAGAAGTCGCGATAGAAGTATGTCCGCAATAGTATCTTATAATGGCAAAAAAAAAAAACATCGTAGCAATGGCAGCTGAGGTAACGGTGCCGCACGCACCAAGGCTGCATGGAATGAGACCAACGGAAAACCACCGACGTTTTTGCTCTCTATGTACGTCAACGAAACATAAACAACGTGCCGGAAGAAACTATAACTACACGCCTCGTACGTAACCCACGAAAAAGAACTGCGAGAGGACGAGTTTTCAGTAAATATTTTTTGGAGGACAAAATTAAACTACGCGCTTCAAGCTTTCGGCACACGATACTCGTAAGGTGCCCCACCCTCCCATTTTCTCTGAATATGAAACATGTCTTCTGTCTTTCGGTTCTCCCAGAGAAGGGGGAAAACTTTGTAAGCGTTTCCTAAAACACCTGAACGACCGAAAAACGAGAGTATGGCGACCTTCACTTCACCGCTAATTCACACACAGCCACTTGGAAAGTTGCCTGTATATCGCCCGTAACATTCGTGACATATTCTCAAAGTATAAACTTCGTGAGTTATCTAGTTTTTTCAGAAAACCGTGAACACCTGTTTGTAACGTTTCTGAGCGCTTCTGGCCGAATGCTCTGCTTCACTGTAAAAAATAAAATCCAAGATAAATAAAAGAAGATGATCGGTAGAGACCTAAACCACTGTCTGCTAGTTGCTTTTCTTTCTCTCTCTCTCTCTCTCTCTCTCTCTCCATTTATTTTCTCTCTTTCTTCTTCTTCTTCTTCTTTTTTTTTTTGCTGGCACCACACCGGCACCAAACGCAGTAAATTTGTCATCCCGAGGAGAAACTCCGACATTCTAGACTTGCTCGAGTTCTTTGCTTAGGGTAGCTTTAATGTCTCCCGACATTAGAGGAACCGGAGAAGGCGGAGCGAAGTTTCTCAGTGCACCACGAAGTGAAGCGGGTCAAGCACCGATAGCGTGATGCCTCACAGAATAACAGCGCCGGCAACGGCGTGCGCGCGTTGCCTTCATCCAGTAACCACGTGCTCCATCATTTCGGCCACGGCATCGGGTAGCGGGAAGCACACACGCACACGAAGACACGCGCACACAAAAGAAACGCTGCCTTTTCGAAACGCTTTCCACGCGTGTCGCCAGCCCTCTTCAACGAGGTTTCGTTTCTATTTCTGTATAACGTGTAGGGGTATGATGAGTACTTACACCTCATTCTAATATTTATCGATCTGGTTAGAACGCGATAGCGTTAAGGGCCCCGTGTCGCCGAAAATCCGGTGTCGGCGTGGGCGTCGGCGTCCGCGGCCGAGAAAATCATGCCGAACCACGCATATTCTATACGGCATTAAAATTGTTCCTTCTATCACTGAAGTGGCTAATACCTTATTTTACGTTCTTTGCAAAGTTATTCGTCGGAATTTTGAGAAGGGCTGCCCACAAAAAAGAAAGAAAAACGAAAAAAAAAGAAAGAAGTCGAGAAACGAAACACCTAGGGCGAAAGCGTTCAATGTTAAATCTTCCCAGACTGAAATGTTAAAAGTGCGAAACAACAACAGAAGATCGGCCCATGTAAGAAGCCGCGTTTCGACCAGTAAGCTCGCATTCATGCAAAGATTTCTCCGTCAGCGTTTCCCGGGAAACATTACGGTCACGTATAAGCTGCAGTAGCCCGGTAGCGTGATAAGCAGTCAGGGATGTTTGAATGCTGTCGCGTTCCACTCTTGACCCATAGCTGGCGAGATAGGAAAGACCTTACCTAGAATGCTTTATTGCCTTATTTCTTATTCATATTGTTCATATACGTACCAAATGATATATTAAAGTTCTTCTCTGAAAACTAAATGAGAAACAGCGGATCGAAAATATTGTTGACCAGCGGGTTAACGGCAAATGTATGGTCGAAAACTTGTGTTTGGTACTCGCTTGTACAAGGTAAATGTGTGTTCTTGAGATGCACATCTATGGAGAATGGAGAAAGAAAAAAATAGATTTTTTAAATAAAGAAATCGAAGAAATAAGAAATAAAGAAAATATTTTTTAAATAAAGATCACGTCTGTATGTATATATAAGTACGTGCATACGCAAATATTTATGTATTCTGCCCCTCCTGCTTGGGCCCTCATTTGGGCCTGCAGCATTGTATAAATAAATAAATAAAATCGCATTAGGGACAGTATGACCATCACGGTCGCTAAGAAGAATACAACGAGGTCTTCGAGCTTTTTCCCCGAAACATCTGCTGGTGCTCAGGGTCCACATTTTTGTGAATGCCACAGTTGAGCAGGTGTATAAATTAAGGTAAATTGAAAGGCACAGACTATTATTTTCTTTTGTCTAGTGTTTCTAGATGTTTTTGTAAGGTGAACATTATTTTTGAACTGCCAGTTAAAGTTAAAGGCGTATTATGCGTCCTCCATTTTTTTTTCTTCACACGCAGTGCATTGTCGGCTTGCTACAAAGAGCACGGTTAAACAGAATTCGTGACCAGAGGTACACGCTCGAAAATTTCATAATTTACTTATTGGTACAAATACAGAAACATTTTTTTTAATTATGGGGTTTTATGTGCCAAAATTACTTTCTGATTATGAGGCCCGCCGTAGTGGAGGGCTCCAGACATTTTGACCACCTGGAGTTCTTTAACGTACACATAAATCTAAGTACACGGGTGTTTTCGCCCCCATCGAAAGGCGGCTCCCGGGGCCGGGATTCGATCCCGCGACCTCGTGCTCAGCAGCCGAACACCATAGCCACTGAGCAACCACGCTGGGTGCAGAAACATTACATGCGTGTAGCATACATAAGGAGATCCCGTGATCGAAGTCTGTATCGGGACCTCCTGTTAAACATGCGTGTGATGGAATAAAATGTTTAAAGCAACAGTAGCAGAGCTGAGAGATACGGGTAACATCGGCAGATGTTTATGGCATATGAGCAATAACACTTGTTAACAGTATAACAGTATAAAAACAGAATAAAATTAGAAAAAGAAACTGGCCGGCGATTACGCTTCTTGGTAACGCGATCTTTGAGCGCAGTTGCTGCCTTATTTCAACAACAGGCAACCGCATACATAACACTCAGTGCCGGGCGGAAGCGGTTCTGCGTTTCGGACTGGGCAGCACACACCGCGGTCCGCCGCTATGGAGCCGGCGCTCCGGATACGTGCCATCGCGCCATCTTATAGTGGATCACCGCCGCGGAGAGGGTGCGGAGATTAGCAATTAATATTTAATGTTTCTTCTGAGGTGGGATGAGGAAACGGGTGAAGAACAGGGGTATTAAGTAGAGGTCACACATTCATTCACTCAGAGACAGGCCTCAGTGTGGCCGCACAAGGTTGGGGTTGGAGGTAGAAGTAAGGGGACGAAACACTATAATTGTCTTTAGAGTCACCGCAACCGCAATGCGCCAGGTAAGGGGAGGTATAGGGCAAGAGTGGAGGCGGGACGCAGCCAGAGGCGACAAATGCCGCTTAAGAACGTGCCCCGCTAACGGGGAAGCGAGAGTCACGGCTGAGAGTCGTAGAACCACGCGACGCGGAGACGGAGGAGCGGAGAGCCGTCGCTCAAGCGCGAGGCGGGAAGGAGCCCTCGCCGCTGGCACCGCGGCAGTGCCGCGACGGTGGGAGAAGGGACGGCGAGGGCGGAGTGGATGGCAGCGGTGAGAGTCGCCTCAACGGAGCTGCACGGGGGAACGGGGTGAGATGCTACGCGAGAACACGTGATCCGGCTTTGGAGAAGAAGGGGAGAGCAAGGCTCGCGCCGCGCACAAGCCTTGCTCTCAGCTTGTCCTCCAAATCCTGATCACATATTCTCGCCTATCCTCTCGCCGCGCCTTGCTCGAGAGATGGCGCCAGGAGCGCGCGAAGCTAGAGCAGCGCGCTGGCCCCGGCTACAGAGCTGGTTACGGCGAGGCACAACGGCGAGGCCGACGGTGAAGCGAAACTCGGGAACGGGCGCCAAAGAGCTGTGCTATAAAACGCACACTCTCGCTAAGTATGTATTATGATGGGTTTCAGTTCTCTTTTAAATTGGTATAAATATATTGCATTCTTTTATTATGGGTGGTAGAGTGCATTGTAGTCTAAAGCGATATAATGACTAGCCTCTGTTGCCTCAGCCGGAAATCTGTTTAGCAGAGCTGGTTACCTTTTGTACGTTTTTGTCGTTTGGCAGTGGTTGATTTTTTGTTCGAACACGATCTGCTCGCGTCTGCCATGCTTGCTTTGCGCTGCTTACTTGCACAAAAATGATAAAATACGGCCCAGCTGCAATTCGAACCGAGGACCTCGAGTACAGGAACATGAACTTCAGTACAATAACCTCCGCAAAAATTAAATTCTTGGATTTACTGTACCCAAAACATCACAAGGGCGTTATAATTGTTATGTTTAATTATAGTGGCAATGAGGGAACCAGTGGCTCAGGGATCACGAAGAACATTTAAAAAAGAACCCGTCGAACTAGAAATAAATTAATGAGAGCAGCATTCCGGGCAAGTTGCTCCGGAGCTGGTGCAAGTGTCTGTCGCGGAACGCATTTTAAGAGAAGCGCGATCCAGCACGCAGAAGTCAGTTGCCTATGCACCTCCCGGCAAACGTCCTAAAGTCAGTGTTAACCTTACATGCACGGGATATCCCATAACTTGAAAAAGATGGCCCAAAGGCGAATGCAAGAGTTGTTTTTTCTGCTTCCAACAATCTCGGCAAGCTTTGCAGGTTGACGGATCCAAATGCCGTCCCGTCCGATAAGTGCAGAAAGCATCGCCGCAAGAACTTTGTCGAGTGCGTCAACCGGGTGGTTTACAAACTCCCGCTTTCATGTGGGAAGCAATATATCGGACAACCTGGGCGTTGCCTCAACGATCGGCTCCGCGAACACAGCAACAACGTAAAAAATGGCACCGGTGGGTTATTGGCGATTCATTATCGCGAACATAGATGCAAACCTATTGAGCACGAATGCACGATTGTTTCCCGTGGCAGGACGCAGCTCATCTGTGAAATAACTGAAGCGCAGATGATTGCAAAATTGGGTGATAAGTGTGTTAGCTTTTCTTCGCTGGCTCTCACAGAAAAAAGAAACTGTTTCTTGGAAGGGACATCACATGACTCGTAACCACATTACAAGAATGCGCAGTTCATATTCATGTAAGTACATGAGCAGTATACACTGCTTCGTATGTATAAAACCGATTCATTGGTACAATAAACTTATTTGAAAGTTTGCGCTTGGTGTGTATCCTTTTGTCCATGTCATTATGTTCTTGTTGCGCTATATCACTTGCATAAGAAGTCGTGCATTTATACTTGCGTTGCAGCCAATGCTAGTGGAACCCACCGAGGAATGCAAGTTTTTAGTAATTAAACAGTAAAAAGGAATAACATACATGTGTGCTAATGCATACTATGGGATATCCATAAAGCACATGGACCTGTTAATGTAGTTTTGCATGATGATCAATGGTTTCATTATAGAAGACTAGTTAGTTGTTCCTTAATATGTGTGCTAAAGTAAATCGTTGAACGTTAAGGAAACTTCCTGAGTTGGTTATGCACTTCCATTTTCAATATATTAATTGTCCACCTCTTCGAGTAATCCAGCTTAATGATTGGATTTGCGCTGCACGCCAATGGTGATTAAAAAAATCTTATTACATTAAATTTGGGTAGTCTGTACCAGGGACGCAGCCACAGTGGGACATGTGAGGCGGCTTGTGGCTGCTGCTGAAGGTGTGTGGGCGCTAGGGTACAGATAATGACGTACCCAAATCCAAAAGGAACATTTATTCACGCATTACAAAACTTACGCGCTTAAAATGACAATAAAGGAAATATTATGTCGAGCTGGATTGAAAGATTAGGCTTCCGTGACAACGAATTCGTCATTCTCAGTGAGAACGGAGCTATTGTGAGCGAGAAAACGACGCAAATGAAAAATCGGAGTGGCGCCACCTGTTGTGGACTAACGGTACCTCTCGTGTGACGTCCGAGCTGGCCGGTTCACAGAGAGCGGCATAGAGGAACGTGACGTGGAGATCCCATCTATACTCGTCCGTGTTAGCGCGGGTGGTTGAAATTGAGGAGCAGCAGCGCGATCTTCGGCAACAATGTTCCACGCAACGAAGCATTGGCACATAGAAAATGGTGACACACTTGAAGACGAATCATCTGTCGGTCTATCTCGACCCGATATTTTCCTTGAGTGTTCCTTTAACCTATGGTATGGCTAGTGGGTGGGTCTAGTCTTGCAACAGTGCTCGCTCCCTATTCGAAGTGGACCCGCCCTCGTCAAAGGGTGGTGGACGCGAATTGGCGTCCCTCCGTACCGCTGCTCGGGTCTCTCCCCGTTATTTCTGAACGCTACGGCTCCATAGCCGAGAAACCACCAGACGGTGTGCAACAAATCGCACACTCGTAAGTCCCGTAACTCCTGATGAGCACAGGTTTGAGTTTTATGAATTACATAGCTGCCGTTGCAAGGGCGAGCTCTTTCAAACGTGACCACTCCCGCTCGAAGCGACAAGCGCACACCCGAGCTACGCTTCTCTGAACGCCGCGTTCCAGTCTGAATGTAGCTCTGATGACGTCATGAGCGCGGCCCGCCCACGGCTGCATGTGCGCATACGGCACATGCGTGTTCGAATAACGGCTTCTTTCTTCCGCACTACGACACCAAAGTGCAAAGCGGGAGTAGCACGGTTGCAAAGACATAGGCGGCGATATAAGTGTCACCTGTTTTCGTTACATGCGGTTTTAAAGCGAGCGATCCCGGGTATGTGCACACCGAACTCAAAAAGGTTTCAAGCCAAGAACACTCTGCGTATTTTCCTCATGGGTCGCATTACTTGCAGAGTCGGAATGGCAGCTATATCCAGTGATTTGAATGGGTTTGTGGGTGTGTAAAGTGCATTCTGTAGTAAAAAATAAATATATGTATATATACTGTCTTTCACGCCCTTGCAAGCGAAATTTGGCGATAGCCCTTCTGCCCACTTGCACATGCACGGTGCGAGACACAGATAAGTAATGCACTCGATTCTTGACGAGTAAACGAAAACTGTTGCTATAAATAATGCCACGCATTCATAAAGTGCTAATACGGAGACGCGCGTTCCATTTCGTGGTCACGAGCACAATTTATGCGTGAAAACTGTGGCCATTGAGCATGCTTTGTCTATACTTGAACTTCTCTCGTAGCAGATGCTCAAGTGAGAAGGGCATTATAAGATTTGTCCAGGGTAAAAGCGGCAAGAGAGGATGCAACAACAGTTGATCTGCAAAAAAAAAATAAAGATGCGGGTAATATCACAGTTGAAATGTACCGGAGACTTGGAGGAATGCCAAAAATTCGAACGCAATAATAATCTAAGAGAAAGGAGACGTCGAGGGCATACCCAGTAATTCTGGACATTGGCCCTTCGGTCACCTTTCATACTTCTCTGCAATGCACCAGCTTAACGGATTTGGGGGGGGAGGGGCGTCTAAAAAAAAGTGTTTAAACACATCGGCAAACTTTACGCAAATTTGAGTTAGCAATGTCGAGAGAGTATTCCCTTGTAATAACCTACCCATTTTGGGGCACTTAGTGCTAACTTACCTGTCGCGTTATAGCAATGTTTCGGTCATGACCAAGAACATTGCTATAGCAAAGCATTCGCGATGCTAGACATAGAAGGATAGGGGTAAATACCAACGAATAATATCTCAGCAGACTGCGATTCGCTGATGACGTTTGCGTCATCAGCAACGTTGAGCCAACTTCCAAGTTGGCGACCGAGGCTCTTGGTACGTGGTACCAACACAAGATGAACGATATTCTGAGAGAAGACACCGACACCACAATGTTTTTATTTTTCACATTTGATTTGGCGCTGTTTACATGAGTCAAGCATCAAGCTAGCAACATTACTTTAGACTCAGAACATGAACCGACAAATTCAAAGGGTATGTTTGAAAATTGATATACGGGATATAGAGGTTATTCTCAATAGCTTTGGCATGTAAACAAGAATTCCTGTTTAGCAGTCAGTCACTCGAAGCTGTGAAGGCGTAGGTTTGTCTAGACTGCAGCGCTATAGGGGAACTGGATCATGAAGAGGAAATGTCCAGGCGATAAGGATAGGTGGAAGAGCATGCAGTAGGTATTCCCGAGTGATAAACACCAACTTACCGTTATCCATAAAACTTGTGCAATTAGCTGGTTCTATCCACGATAAACAATGAGGCTCATACTTGAACGATAACAAAGCAGCTTGACAACAAATTAAGGAGAGCGCAACGAATGATGGAGCGGTAAATGGCGGATGTAACGCTGTGAGATAAGAAGAAACCATAAGAGGGCAGGCAATCTTATATCCAAGTTGATCCAAGAGCAAGAAGAGTTCGGCAGGTCATGTAATGGCGTTGTGCAGATGGCCGTCGGTCTATTTAGAGCAGGAGAGTGGGTGCGAAGGGAAGGTAAAAGAAGCTGAGGACGGCAGAGAATTAAATGGTGTCATGGAAAGAAAATTTGCAATCAATTAATGAAGTCAGCTCAGACTATACAGGAGTAATTGGAGATCGCCGTGAAAGCCATTCTTGCTGCAGCAACCTTTAAATGGTGGCTATGGTGATGATGACGACATTGCGAATGTAGTGTTTGCCGCAGTACGCTCAGAGTAATCTATAAAGTTGTGGCCAACGAGCATTCCCCCAAGTTTCGTGAACGTATTATGCTTTATTCGGCGCATAACTTAAAATTCTACACGTCCACATCCAGCGGTCACCGATTGCAACGAGTCACAACCTGCCAGAGCAAGGGGATGTTTGTGATAGAAGCGAACGCCCCGAGTGGCGCTTGTCCCCGCGTGTCTCCCTGCGGTTTACGCGTCGCCTTATAGCATATACGTTTCCCGGAGCCTTCAACGCGTCGCTACAAATGGGCTCTGCTGTTGCCGTAACGGAAGCCAATTTTCTCCCGCAAACATGCTTGCCGCTGTCACATGCTCTCTCTCGCTCGCTTTCCCGAAGCCGCGTGATCGTTTACCGTCAACGTCAACAACCGCGCAGCAGTGGAGCCTGCTGGCAGAGCCGACACTAAGCCCGCGAGACAAACAGGAACACGAAAGCACCATCGTCACCAAAGGGAAAAGCTGACGTGCGTGCAAGCGACCGAACCAGAATTGTCTGCCGCACCGCCGTTACCGCGTGGTCAGGAAGAATTTAGATCACCACCCGGGAGCCCTTTCCTAGCTCTTCACCAACTCGGTGTTTTCTTATCAGAGGAGGAGCAAGAACGAGGACAAACAGCGGCGTTATCTTGTTATCCGGCCGGCGCTGGCGCTGTAACCTCCTGGAATGGGCGACACCGAGCTCTAGGCTTCCTTGAAGCCGGGAAAGCAATCGAGATGAGTTTTGCTAGCCGAGAAGCGGCAACACAAAACGAGACAAGAAACAAAGCAAATAAGCTTCGAAAAAGCCCGCACCGCCTATTTTCTCCTGTCTTTCTTTTTCTTTCTTCTCACACAAGACGGCCACCTCGAAAGCGGGGATGATTTCCCTGATATCGCGTTTCATTTCATTGGCCGCCTGTGTGCCCCTTTTTCCCGCCTTCCCGGCAGCGCATTCCTCTTCTGGGCCAAATAAAGGCCGTAATGTTTGACGCAATGCAGCAAACGCTGAAAGGAACGGGCGAAACGGAAACAGCCAGAAGGACCAAAAACACGCACCAGCGGTCTGATGACCGATGCTTTGACTGTGGGGCGGGCTCTTTGTTGCCAGGCTTCCATTTCGGCATCGGTGAGCCCCATCACAGAAGTCGGCGATGGCAGATAGGTGATCTGTGCCTTGTATCGCAATATTTTGAAGCGACTTTCGTAAGGCCTGCACCACGACACGCGGAAGGAGGAAGTATAGGGAGACCGGAGAAGCTAAACAGAAATATTGTTAATGCAGCAGGAACGTTGGTAATTGGATCCGACTGTGCTGAAAGCAAGCATCACGTGTACATTTCGTTTGCCGTTACCTGAGCGCGTTAAGCGCAACGTCTCCGGCGTGCTTCTCTTGCTGCGCATTGGGAGCACTAAGACACGTCGCCGTAGGAGCGGAGAAGTTTACGTAACGCAAGACTCTGCGAGAAGAAAAGTGACGCCTAAGCTAAGATTACACGAGTAAAGAGGCTGATAAAAGGAGAAAGATTAGAAGATAATGCCAAGAAAAAAAAATGTGCTGCTGCTTGGCAGTGCACAGTAATTCTCACGACAGCATTCAAGTACACTTCCGCACCCAAACCCCTTTCCATTTAGGTCGTTTTCACACAACTTGCTGATCGCCTATTTGTCAAGCACTGTGAATCACCTAACTGGTGCTAATCAGTATCTACGTGTACCACTAAAAAGAAAATATTGATTACAGAAAAGGTATAGGGACGAACGCAAACGCTATTTTCAACCACGATTTATTGCAGCGTAGGCTACTGTTACGTACTTAGCAGCTATCAGCTTAGCAGCTTGTGCTTTGGTATAGTCTGGTGATCATCTTCGCTACAATATTTATTGAGGCGAATAGCGCAAATAGGTATGAACCATATCAATTGTGTACCCAAGTTATACCCGAATTGTGTACTCGAATTGATATACACCGATTTAGCACTACTGCTCACTCGTGCACCAGCAGGCACAACCACTCACGGAAGCATTTCATAAAACGAAGTTCATTTACAGTGAAACTGTATGAACATATTCCACAGCAATTATAGTGCTTGCAGCAACGTGTGGTGGCAATGGTTCGTATCGAGGAGGCACAGACGAAATGTGTAACACGTAGCTAAACGTAACACTGCACATAGAGGAACGCGCGGCGAATGTGACAGAGAGTATAGACACTTTTCACGGTGATCCCGAGGGCGCTGCCATGTTTGATCACGTGGTGACGCGTTCATTGCTTGGCTCAGCTGCCTCCGTGTTTACAAACGATGTGAGCGACGTCGGTGCGGCTCCGCAAACCTCGATCGGCTTCGGCGGATATCGCAGACGGTGACTGGGTGGACAACAAGCTTTGACTACAGCTTCAGAGAACATGCAAGAGCGTTCGGAACTCGCCCCTCCTTGTCCAAACGGCGAGAACGGCGTATACGAAGCTAAAAGCTGGCCTAAATATCTATCCCAAGCTGTCCAATCTTTCCGCTTATGAATTGAACCTGGACCAGTATATTTCGCTCTTCGTTCTTTATTTGGCAAATAGTTTGAAACAGCGGCTTGTCCCGTTTCCGACTCAGTAAAGGTCCCCATGCAGCGCAGTTATTACATGATTGTTTATTTTCTGCCTGATCGCTCGTGGGTGTGCTCAGTTGCGATATATGTGCTTTTGCTTCGCACAAGGTTCGTAACGTAGATGTTGTGCGCTTCGCGATGGCTTGTAGCCAATAAGTATTATCGCTAGTCACTCGCTTAGTGTGTGGACCGTTACGAGACATTCAGCTTCGAACTCTGCGCTGTCGGGATTCTACGTGACCCAGGCTTCGGCCCACTGATTAAAGAGTGTTCCCATGTACTTGTTCTTGATATGTGGGTGGTAGAGTTGGCGTAAGTTTGCGTGTGACTTGGGGTGTATGTATAAATGATCATGCGAGAAAATTACTGTGCCGGGAAACGGCGCTACTCCCTTTGTCACGCTACAACAAGCTGCACTCACTCTTGCATATGTTCCGGAGTTGAAGTCCACTCCTTGTAGGCTAGAGATACAAAGCTTGCGGATGAGTGGATTTTTTTTTTATCCTCGGAGAAAGCCGTACAGCGCGTAGGGCCGGCAGCACAGGCAGTCCTTTTGTAGCAGTGATCCGTGAACTTGGACACATAATCATTTCTTACTTAGTACACCAGTCACTATATTTCTGTAAACAACTACTGCACACGTCTTCACTCCACCGCTCCACATTTCGCATCATGAATAGAGCACAGTGCGTTAGCGAACACCCAGTTGCTTTTCCGATAGCTGATTGCACAGAAGCCGGGCAGAAGTGCTAATGGTTTCGTATTCGTACGCTGTCACTGAGGCAGCGTGCGGCGCCCTGTCGAAAGCGCCATCTCGTTTCTTTAGAGCAAACTGCTCTACGAAAAGGGCCTATAGAAGCACTAAGCTCAAGTAAACAATGAAGCTTTTAAAAATACTTGAATGGTATAAACCCTTTTTCTTTTTACAAACACAGACCGTGGACAATTTTTGATTTTGCCCACTGAAATATCCCGCTAAGTTTAGCGAGCAAACAATGACAAGGAGTGGTAGCAGGAGCACGCTAAAGCAGAGGTTCGTACATATTCAACCCTTTCTTTCCTGTAAGTAATCGCAATTTTACTAGTTAAGTTTGCCGTACGGTGTACGAAAAATTATTATCCTTGAAGCATTATGCGCGTTTCCTTTTTACCTGAAAGCGTAAAAAAAAAAGAACAGACTTTCCGTACATCTAAACAACATCGAAATCTATTCTTTTTTTCTTGTTTAACCAAGGTAGGAAATTAGGCAGTATAATAGCAAGAGCTTGGTGGCGCAACCCACAGCCCCGTTTCAAAGGGGACGCTCATAACATCCATCCATGCATCCATCCATCCATCCGTGGCAGCGGCGGCGCCGGCCGTGCGCGGGACAGCAACAACAACAAAATAATAGTAATAATAAATAAATAAAAGACCCAGGAAGCTCGCCTTCGGAGACTACACGGTAATGAGGAAGTAAAAGCTTTTTGCTTATAGAATGAATTCCAATTGCGCTACGTACGAATGCGGATGCTGCCTCCGAAGGCATGATGCGTTCAAGACATCCGTCCTACTCGCTAGTAGTCAGCAACGCCGCTTAATAAAAGGCTCGGTATCATTTGTGTGTGTATTTGTGTATCCGTGTGTGTGTGCGCCTCTACTCGTGGTTTGGTTCTTCATGCCCTCACAGAAAGTTTCTCGGTACGTAGATTCCAGCTCGTTGGATCTGCTGCATTTTTTAAATGAAAAAAAAAATTGCCTAGTTTAAGGAAAAGCATCATGTACAGCATACATACGTGGTACTGGGTCAGACAAAGTCGACAAGTGGAAACCGATTGCTAAAAATGATTCCGCAATCTAATAGAAAGGCAGCGATGCTGTCACACTAGGTGCCCGTTAGGGAAAGCAAAAATTAAAAGAAATGACTACATTTGACTTGCTCCTTAGCTCGGCACTTCCGCAAACTCATATCACTAAGTGGCGAGCGAATAATTATACTGACACAACAAACATAACAGCGTAAGGGAATGGACAATTATTGAAAGAGTTCTGCCGAGTAGAACTAGTTGTGAGACTAGCAAAAAGTGGAAACCAGAAATGAAGGTGAAATAAAGGGAGGCCATGAATCAAAGAGCCTGCGAATTGAATGAAGCGTGACTTGAAAACGTTTTTTTTTCGTCATAAATAGTTCAATGTGCTGATCGCGGTTCAGCCTGCCTGTTGGTCTCGGGGTTGAGCCAAGTCAGAAATTTCTTCGTTTCATACCAATCCATTTCGTTTTTCCTGTTGTAAGAAACACCGTCGTTATCTAAGTATTTTGTTTGTTCTGTCTCCTTGCCTCCAAACGTTGAATCGGCCCGAAACGTGGGGGGAAGGGGAAGGGGAAGGGAGAAGTTCATTTTGCTCAGCTTTGGGATTTCGAGCACGTTGCCAACCTCTCCAACAAAACTCGGTGGGCACCCTCCTTGCTTTTCCATTTGTCTCACTTTTTTTTTTTTCAAAAAAATGTTTGAGTCTCTTGTTCTCGCCCTAACTTTAAAATAGTTTCTGGCAAGTGCGTGCTTTGCAATGATATTGTTTCATTTTTTTACAGAGCCGAGCACTTTCAATTTAACTTGAGTAGCAGTCAGATTGTTTTGTTAGCTTTTGGTGACGAAGGAATACACGTCAACCCTTCTGGGAAAGTCGTCGAAGGCCGGATAATCGAACCAGAGCTGTAGCTTCTCACTCGGATCACATCCTATCTAACAAAATTGGAGCACTTCAACGGTAGGGCTGAAAATTTCATTAAGGCAAAAAATATTTCTGAAGCAAATGGCGTGAATGAAATGTTAAATGGAGACGAAGAAAGCCCATAGACTTACTGCATCGAACCTGACTTTCTTTTTTAATCGCGCGGTTTGCCATTGCATATCATTTAAATAAATCTCTCTTTCTTTCGTTATATTACCCAGTACTCTCCGTAATTGGAGAGCCACTTCAACAAACAAGTAGTATTGGTGACACATTCTAGTTCAAAAGAAGCATACGCCATAGCTTAGGAAGACGTATTTTAACAGCAGCATAACATCGTATCTCGCGCTTTAATGTGAAACATTTTTTTGCATCAATCCTGCAGTTCTATCTAGCTTCGTGAGAGCTTTGTAATACCTGAAGTCGGCAACATATTGCAGGCGCTGAAGCGATAGTATCATAAAACTCGACCCTGAAAAAAATAGATAAAAATAATGCATTGGTAAGATCCTTTCTTGTGCGTAGTTCGTTCACAAATGTTGCGAGGCTCCTTAAAGTCTGTTATTATATTGTTCTTTTCTGTTCGTCTCGACTTTTTGTTTTCTGGCAGGGTCTTCTCGCTTGCGTCTTTTCACAAAGGCAAAAGAAGCATGCAAAGAACTCAGCTCAAATCCCAACATATCCCTGGCAGTTATGCTTTGTCTCGCTTCAATCAATCAATCAATCAATCAATCAATCAATCAATCAATCAATCAATCAATCAATCAATCAATCAATCAATCAATCAATCAATTGATCGCTCATTCAGTCGATCAAAGCAGGGAATTTCTCGGACAACAATAAATGGTCGACGGCACATGCGTCAGCGTTATGCGGAACGATGACGCAGCGCTCTGCGCGTCCGTGTTTAGCCTGCTCCGCACGTCCGCTGGAACGGTTGGACCAGTCTCACCGGTAATGCAACACAGACGTTGAAACGCAGAAAGCTTTATTCAAAGAGTTGTATATCTAAGAGGCTTGTACAGGAATATCAAACTAGAGTTATATATATATATATATATATATATATATATATATATATATATATATATATATATATATATATATATATATATATATATATATATATATATATATATATATATATATATATATATATATATATATATATATATATATATATATATATATATATATATATATATATATATATATATATATATATATATATATATATATATATATATATATATATCCGCAAGCGTGCGCGGTTCGCCACTGAAATCGGCGACGGAAGCGAGCGCCGTAGGAGGAAAGCGCCTGGCGGTGGTGAAGGGAATCGGGCGCCGGGGAGAGCACGGAGCGCGCATGGATGGATGAATGGATGGATGTTATGAGGGTCCCCTTTGGAACGGGGCGGTGGCTTGCGCCACCAAGCTCTTGCTACTATGCTGCTTAATATCCTACCTAGGTTAACCAATGAAAAAAAAAAACACTATGAACTACCACGTCCAAATTTTCTGATACCCTATTGCGAATTGTGCTTTAGTACGTCTCCGTCCTTTGTCGTTTCCCTACTTTTCTTCCATCAATCCTCCTATCGCCTCTTACTGATGTCTATTGCGGACCTGTTTACTGATGTCTGTTGCGGACCTACGCACGAGCGGCAAAGCAACGCCACCTAAAGGAAAGTTTAGGTGGGGTTCAACGAAGCGGAGGAAGAGAGAGGAGGCGAAGCGTAGCGGAGGAGGAGGGTAGACGAAGACGCGCGTTCGCTAGGTAGACCTTCTCTGGCTGTTGCTGCCGGTTGCGTCACCGTTATGCAGGTTAGCGCCTAGACTCTGCCTTCAACGTAGATCGCTTAAAATACAAGGCACGCGCGGCAGTGGAATATGCAGTTGATACCGTAATACAACGCCACCCCCATTCCTCTCTATCTCCCGAAGCCTAGTGACCCTTTTCGCGGGACAGTTTGTTCTAGAGAAACAAGATGACGCTTTCGGCCGCACGCCGCACGTCGCCTCAGCGACAGCGCACGAATACGAAACCATTGCCGCTTCCACCTTGCTTCTGTGCGGTCAGCTGCCCGAAATGCAACTGAGTTTTCGCTAGCGCACTACCCGCCGTGGTTGCTCAGTGGCTATGGTGTTAGGCTGCTGAGCACGAGGTCGCGGGATCGAATCCCGGCCACGGCGGCCGCATTTCGATGGGGGCGAAATGCGAAAACACCCGTGTACTTAGATTTAGGTGCACGTTAAAGAACCCCAGGTGGTCGAAATTTCCGGAGTCCTTCACTACAGCGTGCCTCATAATCAGAAAGTGGTTTTAGCACGTAAAACCCCATAATTAAATGTTATTATTCGCTAGCGCACTGTGCTCCAGTAGTGCCAGAGTGAATCGTGTGGATTGAAGACGTGTGCAGTAGTTGGCTGCAGAAACAGTGGCTGGCATATTAAGGAATGGAATGAATCTGTGTAGCCAAGTTCGCGGATCGATGCTGCAACTGTCCGTACGTGTTACCGGCACTTCGAGACGTACGTCTTTGTTCGCGGATACAGAAATTTGCTCATCCGCCAGCGTTGTATCGCTAACCTTCGAACAAAGTGCTTCAGCCCATGAACGTCGGTAAGAGTTAACCGGCCTGTTTAACAGGCTCGTTAAACAATGACAAAGGGATGAGAGCCGCTTAATGTCATAGTACGTTTCGCGCACAGTATCTACACAAATTTACCCCAATTGGCGCGGAATCTTACGCCCACTCTATTGCCAAGGTGCCAATAAGTGAATGGGCGCACACTTGAATATATGCGCACCATATACGCACAATAAATGACGGACTACCCCAATAGCCCTGAAAATAGTTGACAGCTAAAGAACGAAGAGCAAGAACACACTGATCCTGATTCAATTAATGAGCGGAAAGTTTGGATAGCTTGTAATACATATTTAGCCTCACTTTTTAAAGAAGCACCCTATACGCTGCTCGTCCCGTTTGGACATAGCTTAATCAGCCTCCAAGGCGTTTTTGCATGTTCTCTGAAGCTCTGGCCAAAGCTTCGTGTCGCCCACCCAGTCACCGTCTACGATATCCCCCGAAACAGTGGTTTGCTGAGCAGTACCGGCATTAATGTACACACCCATTGTAAACGCGGAGGCAGCGGAGGCAGTTGAGGCTGGCAATGGACGCATCACCACGTGATCAAACATGGCAGTGCCCACGGGATCGCCGGGAAAAGAGCCAATAGCGCGCGACGGAAGACGGTGTGCTTCCTTCCCGCTTTCCTCTATTGTGCGCGCGAGATGAGCCGCCGTCGCACGCTTTCACAGCACATGGCACGCAGGGACGATGTTGTCGCCCTTGCACTTTTTACCGAACATTTCGGTGACGACGACGGCAGAAATGCGCCTGGAGTGTCCCTATCATTGCTATCTCCATTACATATCAATGACGCTTGCGGAGAGGGAGACAGGAGGCGAAGCGTCGCGGAGGAGGAGGGTAGGCGGAGGCGCGCTAGTTTGCTAGGTTGACTTTCTCTGGCAGTTGCTACGGCTTGCGTGTCCGTTATGTAGGTAACGCTTGCGCGTAACTCGCGTACAAGAAGTGAAACGCCACTCTCATTTTTTACAGCGAAGCTGTAAAGTCCTAGACGATTAGTCCGCCCGTCCGTCCATCGGTCGCTTTGTACGCCGAAAGCTCCTCCGGCGCAACCCCATGCGCATGCGCGGAAAAGAAAGAGATAAAAAGAGGCGCACGATTAGCCAACACCATCGAAGGTACGTGCACAAGGCCTGTTTATTCCGATCCATGACGTCACGCTACCTGGCCCGAAATTTCCATTGACAAGGCTGGCGTGATGTAAGCGGTGACTTCAAGATCACTGTTGCCTGCTCATGAGCATCCCCATTAGATTCTATGGGAGTCGGGCCAGGTAACATGACGTCATAGATCGGAGTAAAAAGGCCTTGTGCTGTCTAGGTGGTGTTGAATTAGCTGCGCCAGTAGTGACGTCGTCGCTGTCCGTCGCAGCCGAGCGCGCGTGCAGCAGTTTCTCTCCGGCTCCGAAATGGGTAGGCCACGCGTCGTAAGTACTGCTGAGGAGCAGGCAGCTTTCGATCAGCAATGCCGCGAGCAGAACCGGGAACAAGCTCGTCTACGCCATGCCGATGCTGCAGCCCGGCCACGAGAACAGTCTCGTGCAGCCGAGCGCAAGCAGCGTACTGAGGATCCGGCAGCTTACCAAGCCGTCTTTTAATGAACCGTCGGGATTAATCCAGTGATAAACACCGGGGCCGCACCTTTCAGCTTCGCTAGTTAACCATCTGTACGGAGTGCTTGGGCGGTCATCTTTTAATGGTAATATCATTTGTGTTAAGACCGAAATGAATGTTTTCGAAACCAACCATCTCTAAGGCACTCTAGTCACCGATTGGTTAATTTCCTATAGGTGGCAGACCACGGCGTCTGTGCCCAACAGACTTCGTCCCATAAGTCATTGTGGCGTCTGGCCTATTTATACTACGGCGCTGGTGGAGATAATGATGATTGCCACACATAGCGTTAGCTTGATGGTGCTACGGGCTTCCTGACTCTAACTCAGATTAGGCGCAGCCAGCCTAAATTGCTTTCTGTCGCCGGCCGCCTCTTCAGGACCCCACACTTGGTCTCGCAAATAATTCCACGCACTTCTTGAGCAAGCTAACGCTCTGACAGACGCCTCCTGTTTGCTTGTGTGTAACAGATCGAAGTCGACTAGGGAGAAGAAGCGAAGCTACGTTGGCCGTTAAACGCCTATTCGTAGCAGGCGTCCGAGCACGGAAACAATTTGGCGGGCATTTCAGATTAGGCGCTGAAGAGAGAGGGGGAAAAATGTGTTCCCATGAATGGAGATTGTTGGAGACGTGAACTATGCGATCATTATATACTAGTGACTTGCCCTACCACAATGGGAGCAAACTAAAGGGGGGAAGGAAAAACGAAAGAATGGAAAAAGGCATAGTAGGTAACCAGAAACGAGAATCCGATTTGCTACCCTACACGGGGAAAGGGTTGAGGTAGAAAGGCAATAAAGTGAAAGCAGACAGAGTATAAAATAATATGATTCCGCGCATGTACACTTAAGTTACGTGGTTTTTTGTTTATTGGCATAAATAATTACGGAGATGTTGGAACCAACATATGGTACCGGCTACTCCTTTTCGACATGGATGACATGGAAGTGCATGACTCTATATCACAAAGGCTAAAAAGTCACAAATGACAAATGATAAATTGACTCATTAGAAGTGTTACACACCCTGCATATATATTCAGGTTGTAACAGCACGGGTTCCTGACAAATTGCCCGAAGACCGGCAAGTTGTTATGATGCTCAGGTCTCTGGTGAATACTCTTCGAATGCTCTTAAATAATCTGCACACTCCGTTAGCACGAAGTGCAATGCAAGTGCTGGATGCTCTCAATTCAGTACTTGCAACTATTCAGTAAGCATCATGGCTCACCCGCATCGTTATATTTGCACTGAAGTCAGAACGGCTGGAGTGTCGCTTAAAAATAAATGGCCACGCACTGCAACGTACTGCTGACGCCCACCGGATGCTTGGTCTTCACTGGTGACTTCAACGTGCATCACCAACTATGAACCATCAAGATTGACGGCAGCCAAACGTATCGACGGAGCACTTGCTCTGACTTGACTGATTTCCAAGCACTTTGCTGCTTGCACAGAAAGTGTTCCCCCAGAAACTCACATGCTTATCCGATCTTAGTATTTCTACGCAATATTAGCGACCTCAAAAGTCATTTTTCACTGGAGACAGTGAAAATTTTTTATGAGAATTTGTTAGTGCTTCCCTAGGAGCTTCCCTAGACGTTTACTTCGACGGGTGGCAGTGCTTGTGTGGGACTTACATTTGGCGTAAAGAGTTATACCGGCGTCACATGTAATCTTCTGATCGCGATCGGGGCCGATGCGGACCGGATTTCTCGATCGCGATCAACAACCGTCGCTGCTACACGGTACTAGCGATCCGGATCGAGCTGTTATCGTCGGCTGATTATCGGCAAATCTCAGAGCGGCGTAATGCTACAAATTCAGATTTTGCAAATTATGGTTCATTCGGGCAGTATTCGCATTTTATAGCTTATTGTTGCTGACAAAACATTTTTAGACGTTTTTCTTTTGATTGAGCTGCCTTCACTTCTTGTTTTCAGCATTTTCAGAATACCGTTCTAGAGGGCGCAGGCGTCAACCTGCGATCGCGATCAAGGGGTCTGATCGCGATTCTCGGATCGCGATCGCCCAGATCCGCATAAAGCAGGATCGCGATCGCAAATGACCGTGCAGCAACACTAGATCTGGATCAAGATCGATCCGGATCGGTCGCGATTGCGATCAAACGTGTACGCGTAGCACCGGTGTTATCTGTGAAGGCGTGGAGATTCTAATCAAGTGGGACGTAAAAAGGCTGGATGCCCAACAGCAAAGACAACAAAAATGAACCAGAATAATGAAAATATATGTGCCTTATATGTGCCTTATATCCAGTAAAAACAGACTCGAAGCACGGATAAAAAGAAGGACACGCCAACGATGCTAAGAGCATCGAACAACTTTGCCGGGGTCCTGTTTTCGAGGAGAAACCCGCGAGAAAAAACGTTCTTTCCTGAAGTACGTCGATGCCGTGACGACGACGGGCCGCTGCTGACGACAGCTGTGTGAAGCAAGCCTTAGGTCGTCGATCCGAGGTGTGCGTAGAACCTGGGGAAAGCTTCGCTTAACAAAAAGCGGATGCCAGATCGCAGTAGTGGCTGCTATTATGTGAAGCGTGACGAGTCCGTAAAGGTTACAAGAATGCAAGTGACCGGGAGGCGGCAAACTCACCGATCAACTTCTCGCCGCCAATCAAGAGTCGCCACGTGCGCAAAGAACGCATCAGTTAGCACTAATGCGACTCACCTATACGGACGAATGCTCTGTGGCATGCATTCGTTTCACCCAGTCCAGCTACAAAGCCGTGTGCACTAAAATTCCTTCCGTCAGGCTGCGCAGTTGCGTTGTACAGGGCACGCGTTATTCGAATGAATGCAGGTTTAACTTCATTTACGACTGTCGTAGGGATCGTCAGACCACGGTGCATGTTAATGCTTGCGAAATCGCTTCTGCCACCTTTTTTTTTCTCGTCGGCTTCTGGGTTGGAGGATTCCAGGTCTACGAGAATTGTTTCGACAGCGGCTCAGAAACCTTATCGGGAAACCCCCGCTGAAACAATCGCTTACGTCTGCACATGTTTTGTTCGTTCCTAGCTGCATAGTGGTTCCACTTGCAAACATTTATAGTATATTCTCCTCCCCCCTCACGAAATGCTTCTACTGGAGCGTGTGAGGTAAATATTTTAAATTCACCATAGTCTTGTTGTTTTGCGTCTGAGAGGTAAGGTACGGGTCAACGACTGTAATCCACTCTGACTGCATATTTAGTTAAATTGTGTTCTGGCGTATATTTTCTAGGGTTCATTCTACGCTCGGAAACTGATTATCGATCAAACAGTTCAAATAGTCCCGCTTCCGTTGTCCCACGCTTGGCCGTCGTTTTGAGCGTTATGCTTATCCACACGCTGACAAAAGTAATAGCAGGCAACCTTCTCGTGACCAAACCGTGTCCTATGACGAAAATTGTGTCTTTATATAACTACGTGAAACCACGCCAATTATATTGATCGGGTCTTGTTAGCAGCGGCGTTGTAACGTGGAAGAGTCGGTCAGAAGCGGATGTCCCCGTGAATATTCGAATGATGTGTTTTAGTAGGTGCGGCGGTTTGTTGGGAGGTGTCACAACTGTGGAGTGCGTTGCCAAGGTCTGTAACGAATACGAGCGAGTATTCGTCCATTTGAGCACGGACCTGCGCTTGAAGGATTATGCGGCATGTGCACGCAGGCTGTATGTTTATGTTCCTCTGCCTACCCACCCTGTAAGAATCCTCATTGGAGGTCGACAGTATGCATAAATAATGGTAAACGTATCTGGCAAAGCGAACAGACAGGCTCATTAGTTTAGCCGCGGTTATAAGATGTGCATGCTATGCGTTGTATCAAGATTCGACACACTTCAGTACACGGTAGGATAAGAATGTGAACACAAGGTGAGAAGTTGCAACCTGAGGAAACGACACAGGCCACCTTTTCACCCAGCCATGCTTTCGGCGGTATCGTTCTTGACAATTTGTAACCTGACGAAGAGATTGATGCTGTGGTGTTGTAATGGTTCATCGAGTTGCTAAAGCTTTAGTGTTATTCCTTTTTATGATGTCAAAGATTTAGAAAAAAAAATTGGAGGACGCTTAAGGTTCGCCTTTAACAGTGGAACGCGACAGCATTCAAAGATCCCTGACTGCGCTTCACGCTTCCGGGCAACTGCGGCTTATGTAGCCGTAATGTTTACCGGGAAACGCTGGCGGCGAACACTGTGAATGCAGGCGAGTTTTCTGGTAGAAATGCGGCCTCTTGCGTGTGCCGGATCCCGGAGGTTGCGCACAGCTACGCAAAAAAAAGAAAGAAATACACCATTCTCAGGTTTCTGTCATTGTTTTGCACTTTTAATATTTCTGTCTGAGAAGAAAACTGAGAAGAGACCAGTCTGAGAACTGGCATCGCATAAGAGGCATGCGATGCCAGTGTTTTGTTTCATTACATTTGTTCGTGGGCTGTCATTCTCTAAATTCCGAGGAATAACACTTTGTCTAGAATGTAGGAAAACGGCGTGAGCAACTTTAGTAATAGAATGATGTGTTAATATAAGCTGCACATAGCGCGCGTCATATAGCAAGGCGTGGCATATACATATACCTATACTCCGTTTCATACGTCAGGTGCAACGCTGTGGAAGCTGCGCAAGTAGTCCGCTCTCCAAATTTTATGACCCCGCGCGTTCCGTCTATGTTTCGCTGCGCGCCAGCGGCGTTTGCTCGCCCGAGCATGCACGTGAGCCTGCCGCGACGGGCTACAAATAAAAAAGAACAACGAAAAGCAATCTGATATATATATATATATATATAAAAGAAAGCGTTAGCAGCCGAATGAGTGCATGAAGGGTACGTTCTTATTTTCATTAGGAACTGACCTTATGTAAAGAGAATTTTCCCAAAGATCGGGCAAAAGACACCGAACTGTTTCTCAGTGCGAACGCAACCACTGCAAAAAAATATCTCCAGCCTCGCAGCGTCGCACCTGATGTATGAAACGGAGTATAAACATATAGGGGAATTTTCGCTCTCGTTAACGCTGGCGCTGGATGCCGGCACCGGATTTTCGGCGGCACAGGACCCTGAACTCTATCGTGTTAATATGGAGTGCCGCTCGTAGCTGGAAGTAATTCGTGGAAGTAATTCGTGGAAGCATCCGTGGTTTCTAACCACATCCGTGGTTAGAAACCACGGATGCTTCTAGAGGTGCCTTCTATCAGATGGCTTAAATGTGGCACCAATTCTTTGTCACGGTAATTGTTTTCATAATAACCTCCGGCGTCCTATATATATAAAGAAATGAGGTGACGAATGAGCTAAAAATTTGTGTTCTTCGCAGGATCTTTAGTTGCTATACAGGGCTCTTACTTCGCTCATTCCAGACAACGTCTCACAAAATCGGTAAGTGGATATTCAGAGCTGAAAAACTCGTAGACTACGACGCACGCAAGACGGATACACAAGCAAGGCGCCACATACCTCGTACGTGTGTCGTCGTCAACGCGCCTTTCACCTCCGAAGTTGCTAAAACAACGCGCCCAGTTTTCCATGCAGTCGTTAATTGGAGGTTTCTGTGGTTCGGCCGCTCGTTAGCAGTATTTCGCCAGCCTATGCGACAACCTCCAAATTTTGCGCTTTATATATGCTTCGCCAAGTGTCATCGGCCACGACATAACGTTCTATATCAACGAAAAATACCGCCTTTCCAGTTGTATTAGTCGTGGCTGCAATTCCGATTTTATCGGTAGAAAATGTACGTTACGTGTTACATTGAATGGCGACTGTTGTGGCGTCATTGTTGTATATAATATTATTACAGGTGCTCCGAATGCAAGAGACAGCATATGGGCTTGCGTTAGCTATGTATGATGACCGAGAAGATAGTGCCAGTTAACGCACCTCGTGTTTTGCGTAATCTAACAATAAATCGCGACATAAGACCTGTATTGATGTTATCAGCTGATAGTTATCTCTAAAGCATATCTTAATATGAATAGTGTAATATATACAAAGCTTTCTTTGATTTACTTGATTTTCTTTGATTTGGTGATTTGGTAGGTGCAAATGGCTATGTGCCCATTGTCCACCAATTCTCCATAATGGTTATTTGTCGCTGTGACTAAATTGCACGCATCGCCATCAGTTGTACAGCATTTAGTTAAACGCGTCACTAAAGCTACGCTCCGCACAAGTTCCAGCCTTTGTTATCAATCTCCCAGTTGTTCTTTACTTAGACGTAATTGGAAGGCACCCGGAATTTGTTGGTTCGTGTCATCTTGTCTGAAACATCTTGTTTGTCAAGTGTCTAATTAAGCTAAAGAAAGAAGAAAAATGTAAGGAAGGGCGGTAACACGCTCAAATGTGTCCATCGACATTTCCGTGGCAACAGCCGTCAAGTAAGTGAGCAAAGAAGTAAGCAAGGAGTTCCTACTCCCTTTTAACACAGGGTCGACGTGTGAGGCGCCGCAGGAAAAAATGTAGCTTCTTAAATGTGATAGCCTTATAGGTGGACACGGAACAATTGGCCAGTATCTGCTTGACAAAAGAAGAAGTGTGAGTTGATCCTAAAGGCGGTGCATTCCTGCAGCTAGAGCGTCTCAAACCTGTCACCAGGCAATAACGCGAGAAAATGGCACGTGACCCGTGGGCCAAACGTGTCCAAGAGCGACTTCGGCAGGAGAGAAGCATGCGGTGTGGTCGTGGTGGCCTAATGGCTAGAGCGAGGGGCTGCCGTGCTGGAGGACGGAAGTTGCTGAGCACGAGGTCGCGGGATCGAATCCCGGCCACGGCGGCCGCATTTCGATGGGGGCGAAATGCGAAAACACCCGTGTACTTAGATTTAGGTGCACGTTAAAGAACCCCAGGTGGTCGAAATTTTCGGAGTCCTCCACTACGGCGTGCCTCATAATCAGAAAGTGGTTTTGGCACGTAAAACCCCATAATTTTTTTTTTTGGAGGACGGAAGCTCGTTCCCATCATCGGACTCGGCATCTTTTCTTAATGGCATTTCAGGCAGACTTCCCCCACATTTGCAGACGTATAATCGAAAACTCGACGTGGGTTAAGCGTGCGCGATCGCGTCACAAGTGCGCACGAAATTGCACGAGATGCGAGCAGTGCTGCAAACCCTAGGGATTTATTTCATGCCTTGTTGGGGAAACAGGGATAGTTGTGCAAAGCGAGGGAGAATTTCCCTAAGACGCGACGCGAAGAAAGAAACTCGGAGAGGTGAGAAACCACGGCTGAGAAGCCACCACGAGCGCCCCCGCTCATGGTGGCTTCTCAGCCGTGGTTTGTCACCTGCCGTGGTTTGTCTTGATTTCAGTGCAACTGCTGACGTGACTGCAGCGTGTCTTGATTTCAGTCGCCTCGAGTTGCCTTCGCATTAGCGTGTGCAGTGGGACTTATGATCTCACTGTAGCGCAGCGAACGCATCTCGCCGACTGAACGACAAGAGGTGGATGTGCGCCGTGCTCGCTATATCAGATCGCGCCTACTGCACTATTGCCGTTTGAACATATATGGCTGTGCGGTCGAGCTTCATGCCTTTTGAACGAAATATTAACGCGACAGCGTTAAGGAGCTCGTGTCGCAGGAAAGCCGGTGTCGTCGGCGTTGGCGGTGAGCGATAAATCCCGGGAGGCACTTCACGAATAAAAAACAACTTGCAAGATGGGCTGGGTGGGAATCGAACCAGGGTCTCAGGAGTGTGAGACGGAGCCATTACCACTCAGCCACCTGTTCGATGTTTCAAACTGGTACAAAAGCGCCTCTTGTGAATGCGGTGTTGCCTTAGAAACGAGCCGTAGAAAGTTATACTGCGGTGTATATCGGTAATTATGAACATGTAACTTACAGAAGTCGCAGCTAAACGAGTAGCGAAGTGCGTTTCCGCTACATTTCTTCTGCGCTTTCCGCACACGCAGAGCCATCTTGCGGCAAACACAGCAGACCCCCTCTTCTCAATGTACGGCGCTGCCCCGACAGTTGGCGCGCACGCGCGCATTGGGGCTGTGCGGGGACCGGTGCGAGGCGCGTCGCGGCCCGGACTCCCTCTCCCTTGACGACGCTTCGCCGTGCTCCCTCACGGGTTGCAGAATCAAGCGTTCTTCCTTTCTTCAGATCACTATCTGCGTATCTCTCTGCCCGTGCCGATCACGACGTTTGGCTGGCGTACATCGTTTCGCCCTCCGAGACACCGAGTTTTTTTGTTCGTTCCGCTTGCTCAGGCGCACGTCTCGTTGCCGCGCCCAACGCTGCGTTGCTCGATGCTCACCGCGTGATTGGTGGGTGCAAAGTCCGATGCGGGGCGCCTCGTAAGTGATCGCTGCGCCGTAGCGCATTGTCTTACACCCCTTGGCGGGTCGACGGGTTCCACTCTGTCGCGTTCCACTCTTGAAGGCGAAGCTTGAGCGTCCTCCAATTTTTTTCTCTAACTGGGAAGATAAAGGCTGCAACGCTAGAAGCAGCAACACAGGCAAATCTCATCATGTGTGTACATATACAGTGTGCCTATAGCACGCTGAGCACCATGTCGACATTGGCTGTGAAAGAGTGTCTCCCAAGCAGGCAGCATCCGAGCTTGTTTTGGTGCCGGTTCAAGCATGTAATTGTTTCAGTCGAGTATGTAAGAATGTTTATTATTGAGTCGCTTGCTTCTGGGACCGCAAATGCTTTTCATGATGTTTCGTAGTGTGCCGCTATATATATATATATATATATATATATATATATATATATATATATATATATATATATATATATATATATATATATATATAGCGGCACACTACGAAATGTATATATATATATATATATATATATATATATATATATATATATATATATATATATATATATATATATATATATATATATATATATATATATACATATATTCGGTTTGATTTGTTTACAAACGAGTCAGATTACTTTTTAAAATAGTGTTCTTTGTTCCTCATTTCAGTTGCAAGGTACGTTGTACGTTGTTGTCTTTTTTTATGAATGGAGCTTCCTTGTAATGAGAACGTCCCTCCGTGACATTCGGGACCATTCATTGCGCTTCCTCAGTGGGGAACTTAAGGTGATATTCTGTCGCAACCCGGAAAGTGATGTGTAGAAGGTATTGTGTAGAACACCCGGCGGCCTGTTGGATTCTCAGCCCTGATCACTCGTCATGTAGTGCCTTCAGTAGGTTATTTAAGTAGATATTGAATAAGTTTGGTGACATCGGTGATGGCACTGTCGTTTTAATGCAGTATTTGTACTCACATTTCTAGATGAAGTTCGTATGGAACTGTGCATCCTGTGTAAAGTTCTTTCAGTAGCTCAATGAACTCTTGGTCCACTTTCATATTATCAAGCTTTTCCCATGAATTTCTATAGGATATGGAGTCGTGAGCTTTTTTCAGGGCTAGCAAGGTCAGATAGAGTTGCTGATTTTGTTTATGGTTCCTTTGAATTATTAGGTTGAGTGTGAAAGTGTTGTCGCTTGAGCGTCTTTGTGGTTAAAAGCCATTTTGTGATCAGCGGATTATGCCTTTTTCCCCCTTTTGGAATGGTTTTCTAGTCTGCGATTCACAATTTTACAATGATCAACCACAAGCCCACACAGCGAGGAGATGGTTTCTGTTCGTCCTCTTGCGCAGACTGAATTTTTGCTTGTTTTATTTTCTAATCGTTATGTGCTCCTTGTTAAAGCTAGCTTTTAATTCACATCATACAGTTTGCGTTACTGGAGACAGCTTCAATGATCGATGCACAGCTAGCTTAATACCTTAGAAGGAAATTTTATAGCGCTATACCAGGAGGCAAACTTCCACACATTGTGTGGTTTAAGCATAATAACCCATGTAAGAATACCTCACTCCTGGCAGAAAAGAAAAGAAAAAAAAATGGTAGGAAGCTTATTTCGCTTCAAAGAAAAAAAAAAACTGTACAACCCTACCTCAATATTGCTCGTTGGGATAGGAAGAGCAAAGCCGTCAGCAGGGGCTGAAATGAAGCCAATCTCGCAATATTGTCAAGGTCTGGCTGCAGCATTTCCTTGATAAGTTGGCAAGGGATAGATAAGCTGAAAAGACTTCCGCGAGGTGTTCCTCCCCTATAACGGGGAATAATATTGACAGGGAGGCGTTTTCAACAAAATCTATGCAGAAATCTATGCCAAGCTCGATAAAACCTGCACTCACGGGAAAGCTAAGTCAAACATAATTAAACTAGAGCGAAGTACTGCAAGATCACAAAGAATGCTTGCAGCACAAAACTCCCCCTGACAGGTTGATACGCCCGCTAGCTATTCTTTCCGGATTAGATTAAACTGCCATTTTAGTTGTCTCTTTTTTTTCAGCCTTTTCGTATCAACCTCAACCTCTAAGCTACCACTTTATTAAATATCGTTTTTTTTTAATTAGCTCGTATAAAAGCTTTCGTCTCTGAACAACCGGAAAACTTGCAATCTCCCCAGAGCCTTTGTCAATATTTTTCAATCCTTGCTGGAGTTTAGATTGTCGATTGAAGATTGCAAACTAGCTCGATTTAGAACGAAGGTAACAGAAAAAAAAACGTTTTTTGAACAAGCACGCCCACAAAGCAAACAAACTTTAAGAGCAAGAAAGAAAGCACGCAAGAACCCATTCGGAACTTTTTCTGACTCTGAATACGTCATTCTTTTTTTTTTTTCTTGGCCGGGCGCGTCCAGATACCTTAAAAGAGCGATTTTCTTGACAGGAAAGACGGAGAGGTCGACCTGTGCTGGTGCACTCTAGACTGCTACTCTTCGCGGGGAAAGAAGGAAAGGGGAGTGAAAGGGTCGGGAAGAATGAGCACGAGGAGAAGAGGAGTGGTGAGAGCTTATGTGCATTAGGCGGTGGCCCTACTGGAGCCGCTCGTCTAGTTTCGTGTCGTGCAGGATGTTTAAACAGCGCTCTATAGTTGTGCACATTGCAGCTGCAGTGTCAGGCCGTGGGCTGAGTATAGCGTCCTGCGACAGTGATTGCTAGGCAACGCTGGCCAGGTACCTTAAAAAGTGAAACAAAGAGTGCCCGTGGAGTCCTTATTCTTCGTAAACACAATCTAAAATTTTTATGAGCACATCGCCCAAGTAAGACCGGCGAGTGTTTGCAGTTTAAAAGAGGTCGTACTGGTTTTCAGGGAGATGAGAGTGTGACATGGAAGTGAGTGGGGTTTTCTTTCTGGGGGAAGGATTGACAAATAGATCTGACATCCAGGTAAGCAGTTCAATGCAACAAAGAATGGGAGTGGTTTCAGCTTACCCGCCGTAGTGGCGTATTGGCTTTAAAGCCGTCCGCTTACCATAAATTGGGTGTGCGTTAGAGAACTCCAGGTGGTCAAAATTAATCTGGGACCTCCCACTACGGCATGCCTCTTAATAAGATCATCGTTTTGACACGTAGAGCCTTAAAATAATTTTTTTTGTGGTCTGCGGCACGCACAAGTCCTGTTTTTTTTTGCTTCTTTTTTGTATTCGAATTTCTGAGGCAATTGCCTCAGCTGTTCCAAATATGGGAGCGTGTGGAAATTGCCAAATTTTGTTTAGATAGGGGTTAACTATATTTACTATGGGAACATCAAGGAGTAGAATTTCTCGGCGGGTTCATACGATTAGGTTTACGACCACTTCAATAATTTCTGCATAAACGGCAGGAATCTCAAATTGCGTCATCGTGGTTTCTAAAGCATAACTGTTTCAAGCACGCTGACATCCTCTGGAACGGAAGCAAGGAAAGAATGACAAAAAAAAAAGGGAAAACGGAACAAAAGAAAGCGAAGGAATAGAAAAAGACAGCAGACAGCGCGATATCTTCCGCGAGCACTTACCCGACTTAATATTAGTCTAAGTGGTCATCGCAAAGCTCCGTGAAGCTCATTTGTAGATGTTATGGTAAGGAGCCCAGCGCGTGACCATTAGCCTGCAAGCACTGCAAGCATTGCCAGCACCGAGTGATGGAGAAAACAGCAAGGGTTAAGCAAAATGCATTCATACGCCCCTCGATAGATGATGAGCGCTTTCCTACAGAGGGACAATGAATGGGCAGTCAACGATGCAGTGAAGTATTTGCTTAATGTTCGTGGCAAGATCCACGGCGCAAGAAGCGAAGCCCGCGATGGGTATCTTCTAAATGGACATTGTAACCCTTTGTAGACGACTCTTACGTACAGGCAGCATAGCAGAGAAGAGAGAGAAATGAATTTTTAATTAGAGCGGGGTGGGAAGTCAGGTGCGCAGCTCACTCAGTTCAGCAAACCGTGAACACGAGCCGTCTCCTGGGTCGGGTCGATCAGATCGCGATGGTCATCCAGAAAACAAAATTTTATTTTCTTGCAGGTTTTACGTAGTGCGTACGTTGCTCGTGCCTGAATGTCTTCGGCCAACAATGAAGGACAAGCATCATTTGTTGGCGGGGACGCACGACGAGGAAGACGGAATTCGTCACGTGACTCGCGCTCTTTTGAAAGAACGGTCAGACAAGACAGCCCGCTGCCAGCTGTCCGGTAGCGCAGTGCACTTACGGTTCATATATGACAAGAGATGCTTGTACATATTGCCGAACGAAAATATATCTGTGGGCTTGGAGTGAAACCCAGTTACAGTTTCTTTTCTTGCGTGGGGTTTCCTCCCTATTCCAGAAAGAAGTATCGGAAAAATATTTTTTTCCTTTCGTTGATTAGGCTTATTCCTTGGTGCGTTTTGTACATTTAGATGAAAAATATATGCCTTTTTTGGGTATCTATATTTGTCCTTGATAATGGGATGAGAATGATGGGTGTAACGTTAAGGGATAAGGAAAGAGCAGATTGGGTGAGAGAACAAACGCTAGTTAATGGCATCTTAGTTGAAATCAAGAAAAAGAAATGGGCATGGGCAGGACATGTAATGAGGAGGGAAGATAACCGATGATCATTAAGGGTTACGGATTGGATTCCAAGAGAGGGAAGCGTAGCAGGAGGCGGCAGGAAGTTAGGTGGGCGGATGAGATTAAGAAGTTTGCAGGGACGACATGGCCACAATAATTACATGACCGGGGTAGTTGGAGAAGTGTGGGAGAGGCATTTGCCCTACAGTGGGCGTAACCAAGCTGCTGCTGCTGCTGCTGCTGCTGCTGCTTCTGATGATGATGATGATTTGTCATTATTGAAGGGCAAATGAAGACCACTGAATCAGTCTGTAGAATGGTCGAGCATTCTTTGAAAACTATCTTTATTTATTCGGGGAAGGGGATGCCGCTCTTGCTCAATAAAAAAAAATTCCGCCGAAACCTAGTTGAGTGAGTTGAGTTGATTGGTTGTAGGCTACTGGTGGGATTAGCCTTGCAGTTGCTGCCGGGAATTGCTCCACCGTAGCGACATTTAAAATACATAAATCATATAAATTAGACACTGTCCTCAAAACTAACACATAGTCACTTCTAAGGTCACCATGTGGAGGCCAAATCCGTGTCCTGCAGGTAATTTAAAAGAAGGCGAGAAACCTCCTTCCTGTCTAACTGGTTCCCGGGCGGGAAAACAATGTCTTGAAGAGAAGTGCAAGGAATTTCTGTATTCTTGAAGGAAACGCATAACACACTTCTTTCCGCGTTATACAGAATACAGCACATAAGGTAATGTTCTATGTCACCGCACACACAACACGTTGAACATAATGTAGACAACGCCAGGCAAGTCTTATACAACCACGCAGGGGTACGAGCAGAGCCCGTGCGAATGCGGAGCAGTAAAGTGGCTTGGTTTCTTTTGAGACCCTTGGTCACACATGGCTTGAAACCTAAGCGTTAGTACGTCAATGTGATGTGATTGCTACCAAAGAACTTCGCCATAACTAGGGCGGTTTCGAGGCGGAAGACTTCTCAAAGTATCCTATTGAAGTTTTCGAATCTGCGAGCAGGAAATGTAATTCGTTTTTTTTTATTTTACAGGTAAACAGTTAACTACAGCTAAGTAAGCACTGTCAAAATCTATGACGTCACGTCAAGCTAATGCACAAGCATTATGACGACGGCGCTACCTGTCTTTGGCTCTTGAGCTTTGCTGGCTTCCGCCCGAGGAACTACGTTCTAGAAGTTGAAGCGAAACGTCAAACATTGCTATCAGTTTGAATTCCTCTCGCCTTCGGGTGAAACTGCCAATTTTAATGGGTTAGCATTAGAAGTGCCAAAGGGGGAAAAGTGTATGTGTGTGAAGCAGGTCATGTGGTAGAGGTATAAGTAAGGGGGAGGAGAGCCTAGAGGAGCGTGCGTGCACACACACACACACACACACACACACACACACACACACACACACACACACACACACACACACACACACACACACACACACACACACACACACACACCTATCTATCTATCTATCTATCTATCTATCTATCTATCTATCTATCTATCTATCTATCTATCTATCTATCTATCTATCTATCTATCTATCTATATATATATATATATATATATATATATATATATATATATATATATATATATATATAGTCATATAATGAGAAGCCAACCCCTTTCTTCTCGTTTATATATATATATATATATATATATATATATATATATATATATATATATATATATATATATATATATATATATATATATATATATATATATATATATATATATATATAAATGTTGGCAGTTTCAATAAAGATTTACTTGAGAGTTAGCGCTCGTTCTGTCTGC